>NW_019524940.1:148158-183665 GCF_002814215.2 Seriola lalandi dorsalis
GTTGGACATTTTTATTTCCCATCACTTCAGGCTCGACTGTAGCTGTGATGTGATGGACAAACGATCTGAAAGAACAGAAACTGGGTTAGACAGACATCTTGACTTGCCACCAGACTACATGGATTGTTATGTATTACTGACTGAGCCTAGTTAATTTGGGCTCACCCAATTTAAAAACAGATGGGCCTCCATTTTTCTTCTCATCAGCCTCAGATGCACATAAACTACATTTGCACAGCTTCCTGAACGATGCACAAGTCTTTAACCTCCTAAGACCCGAACTCTTGCGTGGCGTGCATTTTTAATTTCTGTTTGCTATTTAGGCTGATTGGGACCTGAGAAAAATGATGTCCACATATGAGGACATTATTTTTAAATTTCGATTACTGAGTGGCAGTATAATATCCTCATATGTGGTCACCAGGCCCTTGTTGAGAAAAGGTTAGTATTGTGGTCTAGAGAACCCAAAATGTGAGGTCCACATATGTGGACGCCAGGTCCTAGGAGGTTAAGTATATACATAAACATTTGTGACACTATCACTGCAGCCTTACCTGTAGGGGTAGGAGGATAAGCCCCAGGAGGGGTAGATGGATAAGTTGTGTGGATAGGTGTTGGGGGATAGGGCCCTGCAGGGTAGACCCCCTGGCCGGGGTAAGGAGCCTGTGTGCTGGGCAGGCCGGCTGTGGAGGCTGGGCGCTTGGTCTGGAACATGCGTCGGTAGGACTGACTGATGTCACTGTTTCTGGGGATGGTGGAGGACTTGTCAAAGTCAGACTGCTGCTGCTCAGGCTCCTGATCTCCAGCCATTGAGAAATAGTCATAATCTGATACTAGAGGGACAGAGAGAGAGAGGTTGGCAGCGCACTGACATAACAAGATACTAAAAGACAAAAAAGAATGAGGTTTGCAGTCTACTTTAAAGTTGGTGCCTGACTGATTGTAGAAAGTACATGTTACCTTGTGAAGGTATAGTGTCTTCAGAGCAGCAGGGTGTGTTGGTCTGCGTGCTGTAGCCACTGGAGCACTGGATGGAGTCTCTACTGGACCTCTGGGTGTCCAGCTCCAGACCTCTGGATAAGGCCAGAGCCAGTTCCTCGTGGGCCTCAATATCACCAGCCTGTAGCAATCACCCAATGAAAAAAAAATTTAGTAATAGTCTGAAAGTTTGACTGTCTGGATACAGCCAGGTACAATTCATTAAAGTCATTAAAATCATTAGGCACAACTTTTTAGTCATTAAATGGGAACATTAGTGGCGGGAGCCTCATTCATGTGGTCTGAATGCTATGACTACAACAATATGGCCCTGCTGGAAGTGGAATAAGAGGTCGTCTGAAACGTAAGCATCACAGATGCCATTACGTGTAGACTGACCTGTGTTCATGTGCTTCATCAAGTATTGGCAGAGAAAAGAGGTAAATGAGTCACTGCACAATTCTCATGTTTTTTGGGGGAATTTGCCCCCAGCTGCAGCAAACTACTCAAGTTCTCAAGCACAAAGTCGACAGATGATCTAAAGTCTTATGGAGCCATTTTGCATTTAACAACATAAAACAGCAAAATTCTCACAAGTTACTTTCATTAAGAGTTATTAAAGAGTTATTAAAACTACCCCATGTTAAGATAAAATTAATGAAGAATAGATGAAAATATATTATAGAAAAAAGCTGCAGTAGAAAACTCTGTAGGAGATCATGATAATAGCTGACCTTGAGAGGTGAAGCCACATGCCTGCTCCTCTCTTCCACTGAGGCCGATGAACTTGGTGTTTGTAGCGCAGCGGGAGCCGGTGTTGACATCAAGATTGAGGCTGGGCCTGAGGATGGGTCACTGTTCATACTACTATTACTGTCTATTACAGCTGGGCTCTCCTTGTCTTTCTTCCTCCTTAGTGTGTTGACCATGGGCTGGTCATAAGGCCCTGGTTTTGCCCAGTCCTGTACAGAAAGACATGTTAGTGTTTATTGTTGATGTTTGTCTGATGTGCTTTTAATGAGCATTAAAAACTTTATCCCTTCATTTCACCTCTCAGTTTTAAAGTCTGCAGATTTTACCAAAGTATAAAAGATGAAAATTGATAAATTAAATGTATTTATAGCTTAAACAGTAAAAAAAAAAAAAAAAAATCCAGTGCACCAGGCTTGCATGTTGAGCAAACTGTGGAAAAGGAGTATTGGACTAAGTTGACCCTCAGGACCAAGGTGATTAACAAACCTTCCAACTGGGAACTCGAGATGAAGGCACCATGGGGGAGCTCATCGTGCAGTAGTGAGGGTAGTCTGGCAGCAAGGCTGAGGCGGGACGTGACCATGAACGAGTGGGGCAGGAGGAGGTGGAAGATGAGGATGAAGTAGGGAGGAATGGGAAGGCAGTGCCTGACACTGAGCCCAAACTCCCCCCATTGCTATGCAGGTAGGGGGAACTGGCCGGACTGTAGTGGTCAAAACCATTGGACAACTGGATGTGTGTGCATCAGTGGTAGAAGGGATGATAACAGAAACAAACACACAATGGGATAAATTACTAAAATGATAAACAGTGGAAAATAAAAACAAAACAGAACACATCACTGAGGAGAAATCATTTAAAATAACACAAAAATAATAAGGAACCGTGTTGATCACATCAGCACAAAATGAAGGAAATGGTCACAAAACTAAAGAAACTGATGCCAGGGGGTTTCGAGGTTCTTTGGTTCCTTTAATGTTTCTGTGATAAACTAAAGTCAATGCAATGTACAGCCAAGTTTGAATTTAAGTGTGAGGAAACTGGGGTGAGTACAATGCTGGTGCAACAAAGACATTCGTGTGAAAACGGGGTAAGCTTCATGTTGGTTGAGTGTGTTTCACCTTGTCAGTAGTGTGCTGAGGTGCACTAGCAGCAGCTAGAGAAGGGGGGGAGCTGCAGTCACTGTGAAGCTGCCCAGTCTCTGACACCTCAGAGGAGCTGGAACTGGGACAAGGCTGGGACAGCGAGGGCAGCAGCAGCAAGCAGGCAGTGAGACAAGACCAGAGAGAGAGAGGAGGAGGGAGAGGGGGAGAGAGAAATTGAGACACACAGACAGACATGTGCAAAGGGAAAGAATCGCAAAGACAGACATGTCAGCAGGTAGACAGAGAGAAGCAGAGAGAAGCAGTTTATTAGAGAGAAGGGGCAACTTTCCACAGTTCTCAGCAGTTAGTGAGGAGTACAGCCTATACAGGCTGTAGAGAAGGTGCACTGAGAGTCAGCATTAACTGCAGGGACATCAGCAGTGTTATGTTAGAGGTATTGAAGCCTTGTTAAAGGGAAGCACAAGCAAAATCCTACTTCTTTAGGATGTAGAAGGTATCTTCACAAACTCATGATATTTAAAGGGATATATAAGCAATTAAATCCCTATTTCATTAACATTAATAATATCGTACTTCATCCATGTCTATAGGATAATAATATTTTTGTATGCTGCCCTCCAGAAGGATATTAGCCATTGGGGTCAGCTACAGAACAACAGCCTGCATAGAGGAAGGTATTGAAAATGGATGGAAATTAAAGAGATCCACAAAAATTGTGAGCCATGACAAGGTCATATTTTCCCTGGGTTAAGGAGTGAGTCCTGTTGAGCCCCATTTAGCCATGTGACTGTCCTCTTTCAAACTTAAGCTACTGTAAGTACACTAAGAATGAGGCAATAAGAAGACAGATTCCCAGGATTGCACTGTAAAAGGGTCAGATATGGACTTGCCAAACCACCTTCACTGCATCATAAAAACTTGAGTGTAACCATACAAATATGTTCTGGACAGGGGAACTCTGGCTGCTGGCGAGCTAACAAAACGTCAACTAGTGCAACCGCTCTCATGGTTGATCTCAAACCACAAACCCCACGCAGACAATCTGCTGGAATATCTCACTGATAATTATATGAAACCCTGTGTCAGATGGTTAGATAAAAGTGACAGAATGAGACCTGCTGATGGAGACACACTCTTAGTGCCTATAAAACATACTGTTGACAATGTAACATGTCATTTTACTGTGATATATTTAATGAAAATACAACGTGCTGTCTGGTCAAGCCTCTGCAAGTTTAACCAAACCACAGTCTGTCACAGCGGTCAACTCTTTAATAGCAGGATGGGGCTGACCTGTTTTGCCCTGGGCTAGAATGGAGGCAGACTAATTTCCTGTGCATTTATGCTATAATAATAGCAGTGAAATGACTTCACCATGATCACATACATTTATTGCTGCCAGCTAACTGCCTCTCGTGGTGGCTAGGGAGATATGTGAGAAAAGACTTGTGTGGACTGCTGATTTGGGGTTTTGTCTCTGTCTCTGACTACAATAACTTGTAAATCATAGAGCATATGTGGCTTTACAGTCATATGTTCATACTTGGACACAAAATTGTGGTCAAGTGTGGGTAGCTGAGGTTTTTCTCTTACCTTTGTTTCAGCTGGCATAGGCGAGGATGATTTGGACGACATGTATTGGTCTTGTGATGAAGAGATGAAGCCCGAGTCGTGGGAGGAGATGCTAGAGAGCCGAGCTGGGGCCTGCTGCGGTAGCGTGGAGCTACGGTACCGATGGCGGGGGTGATGGTGGTGGAAGAGGTGGTGTGAGGAAGAGGAGGAAGAAGAGGAGGAAGGAGAATGAGAGTGAGAGCCACTGGATCCCCTGGAGTCACTACTGTTAACGCTGTTCAGACTACTGTGAAAGGGGAAGGAGTGAGGGATGAGGGGAGGACCAGAGGAAGGAGAATTTTGGCAGTGACAGGTGGGGTAAAGAGAATCAAGTGCACCCAAAGACATAGATTGAGGAAACAAAGTTGGGTAAAGAAGAGATAAAAGGAATAAGAGAAAGAATGAAGGCAGAGGATTGGGGGAATGTGGAGGAGACAGGACGGGAAAACAATTAACACAGCACACCAAGATGCAGCAAGCAGTGACTGAGGCCAATCCAGTCAAAACAACAAAACAAACCAACACAAGAGGTGTGAAATCATAATGACAATAATTACAGGCAGGAAATCACAGGATTTCTTGCCTTTAAGACAGCTTTCTGAGAATGTTCACGCAAAACAAAATGAAAAGCAAACTCTGGGTCTAATTACTGTGTGAACTGAGAAGCAACAAAGTGAACATCTGAAGCAAATATAAAAATGGTATATTGCATAATCTGTACTATAAAAGATACATACAATAAGTACCAAATCATGTACAACCATGACAATAAAAAGCACAAGAACCAGGCAAAACTACTGTATACCTAGTTTAAACTGCTAATGCTACACTATCACTCACAAACAGAAACACACACAAATGTGTGTTAGGCAAGTCACAGAATGGGTAAAAATGACACATTGCAAAGCATCAAAATTACAAAAGCGACTTCCTCACAATGATTTGTGAATTTCATAAGTGATTTTTTGAAAGCATAATAAGCAAAATCTTTGTGAGAAAATGTGATATTTGAAACAAAAAAAAAAAAAGAAATAACCATTATAAGGCTCAAGACAAAAGAACAACCTAAGCTGTTCCTCTATAATGGGTTTGAAATGTCTTTAAACATTGTCATCACGACATAACGGGTTATTTTAAAGTTTTGATTCAATTATGGAAGACCCACAACCCCCAACATTGGTGTCACAAGACTTTAACAGGAAAAATGCAAAGCAATTATAAACCAAAGCTTAAAACTTAAAATCATTGAGAGACGCACAAAAAGCAGTGAGGAGAGAGTGTAGAGGACACTGTCTGAACAGCTGGAGAAGAAATGGTCCAATTCTTTAAAACCTCTCTGACCTTTAATTCTTATTTCTTTGCCTATATTTAAAAAAAAGTTTTCTTTGACAATGTAGGTCGACTTAAACTGTTCTCCTCAGTGAAGTGAACTAATTAATAACCATCGGTAACTAAGAGGAGATGAAGATACATACAAAACTAAGATTAAGAATTCTCAAACAACTGCAGCTCATAGTGACCACTGGGTGGCAGACATAGGCAAAACAATTAAAAGTTTTCCTCTATGTCTTTGTTTCCCAACCCTTTACACTGATGTAAGCTGTCTCCAAAGAAGATTCATAGTTATTAATAGGGTCAAAAGGAGAGATTTTTATTTTAGATCCTGAATGTATGAATGTCACGCAATACCCTCTAACTACAAATAAAGACTGTATATTCAGTTTCATCTCCTTGCTCCTCAGTCCTAGGAAAGTGATAAATGAAGTACCTGGAGTAATTGAATTTTCTATTTGTCATTATTATGAAGCAAACTGAATTACAAAATGGTTTACGGGTACAGTAAGTAAATGTTTACTTAAAGACAAGGCCTCTCCATTTCATTTGTTTGTGGCTATGGGTCTTGTGATTGGCTGTTGGAGCCTACCTGCACATGCTAGACTTCCTGGACATAGTGGTGCTTGGGGATGAGGGCGGAGTTTGATATGACCAGCCATAGTCTGAGCCCTTCAGGTCCAAGATCACCTGAGAAAAAGGAAAATATCAGGCATACTTAATATTTGTACTTATGAGGTTGAAAGGCACTAAGGAAAGTCTCTTTACTGAACACAAAAATAGTGTGTCTGTTTTGGTCAATTGTTTACAGACTGTTTCATCTTTGATGTTTTCCTCACCTGTTCACTAGCAGGGGGAAGCTTGTGTGGGTCGGAGGTCAGGGCTTTGAGGTCATCAGAGATGGCCTGGAGATGAGTGACCTCTCCCAACATAGAAATCTCTTCATCCTAAAATAATTAGTGACAGAGAGACAGCAGAAATTTGTGGGCGGTAGAATATGTTTGAAATTATTGTCATTTAAGAGTTTACACAACAATGAAAAAAAGTGCCTTTTAGGGAACAGTGGTAGTATAAAAAAGCTTCAATGATTATCTGGATAAAAATAAAAAAGTATTAGGTGTGAGATGAAGTAGCTGAAGCAGCATGAAAAATAATCTTTTCAGTCTATGGGATTAAAACAAAAAGGCAACGACAGGCAGTGAGGTGACTTTCTGTTGTTGTCCCTGAGTGTTTTCTGAAGGCTCATTTCTCTCTCTTTCCCCCTGCTGTACTCACCACTACAGGTCGCAGCATGGCTACAAAACAGCAGAACCTCTGTCTCTCCTCTATCAGAGCCTTCCTCAGGGCCTGTTTCTCTGTCTCTTCCAGCAGAATGTATTTATCACTGACATCCTGCATGGCGCTGTCCAACTGAGGCTGGATATCACCGCGACCTTGGTAACAAAAACACGAACACACACACACACAGACAAAATGAATATGCATGTCATTACAGGTATAACAAAATTACCAACTCACAAGGAAACACATGACTGGTCTATTTACTGCTCCATAATGTGTAAAAATCAAATTACTGAGATATATTTGACAGTAAAACTTGAAGGACATTATTCTACCTTAATCTCCCTTCACAACACAAACACTAAAAAGCAGAGTTATGCTACTGTAACATGCATGAGTATTTACAAACTATATAATCATGTAGCAATGAAAGAACATTTGGTGTTTTTGATTTTCATCACTTCTCCCTGGTGTAGGCCTGGCCTGTTACTACTGCTCCATGTGTTATCTTCTTTTATTGTGAACATTGCTATCTTCATTGCTACCATTTGAATGTCTCCACTACTTTTTGGCTGTCACCTCAGTATGAAGGGCCACTCTGGTCACTTAAGTGTTTGCTGTCTCTTGTTCTATTATGACGAGATACTCAAAAGTGAGTGAGTATCTCCACTGCTCTTTGTTGAACACTTAAACTCCAGGGTGTTTCTTGTCAGGGTTAAGAGAGACTGTGTGTTTGTGTGTGTGCGTGCTTTCATGAATGGCACGAGTGCAAGGTATGTATAAGACCATCTGCTCCTTTAGCTGTGTATGTTTAATATGCATATGTAAATCTGTGAACATTTGAGGACAATAACAATCCCAAGGTTATCCTGTTATTCAGCACTATGTGTGCCTTCGTGCTGTGTTCGTGTGTGTGTGTGTGTGTGTGTGTGTGTTTGATGTTAAGAGAGGATGCCCTGAAGCCAAATCAAGCACTCTTGAGTTGTGTATGGAGGCAGGAAGGCTGGCGACTGCCCAAGATGACATAGTGGGCCTCAAAGGCATTATGTAACCACTCAAACTACACTTGCACACAAACACACACAGTCTTGACTTTGATACATCAAGGTTAAATCCACAGTGAACAACTCTGTGGTCTGTCTGTCTGTCTGCTCTTGTGTCTGGGCAAAGATAACAAACTGGTGTCTTTTGTTGAACATTTGACGTGAGGCCCTATATCATGCAAACCAGTAGTAAAGAAACACAGATAGAGTTACACAGGCAAATCATCCTCACCTCAAATGTAAAACATAAGGATGTACATCTCATTGTGAGGGCAAACCATCAGCCCTTTTCCTCTCTGATGTGTCAGTACAGTCTATACATTAAAACATGATACAGCAAGTGGGAGGCTGTTTCCACTGCTTTATCTCTCCATCAGCTGCGCAGTCCACAAGAAAAATGACAATAAACAATGGTGTCCAGCATACACACAAACACTAAACTGTTGGAAAAGCACACTAAATGGAAACTCTTCATTATGCACCCTCTAGTATCACAATAGCTGACACTAATGAGAATGGACTAATTGTCTTACACTAATCAAAGAGGTGTAATATGAATGTTGATACTGGGTGAAGTTTTCACATATAAATCCAAACAGTGTATTTTAGGTGGATGAAGTTCTGCTAAGACAATGTCTGCACCCAAATTCAGACTGTGCAGTTACCCCAGTTCAAGGAAGTGGTTTCACCAAAACACCAAAAGTTTCCTTTATAATTGTGTGTAAATATATTGATGATGTGGTAAATTTGCAAAGGACAAAAATATGTAATACTACTGCAAATCTTTGAATCTAAAGCTACAAAATAAAATAACGTGGCAGTATGAATCCCGTGTAGACAGTCCTCAGAACATAATGGTTGTTGACAAAATAAGAGAAACCGAGTTTCCATACATAGAGAATCCATTTACCAAGCTTGGTTTAGTGTCTGTAACACTGGACTCAGTGGAATGTGAGTTATGTGTGTGTTTAATGCAGTTCCTACTATATTATACTACGGAGACCACAACAGAGTAGATGGACTGTAGAAGCCAGACTGGAAAGTCCAAATTGTAGTATATATTTTCAGTCTCATTTAGATCCAAAGTAAGCTTGTTGAGCAGACAAGTATATCATTACATTGTACAAGAGTTTGTGGAGAGCTGGCTGTAGGACTGAGCCTGAAAGGGTTAGGACAAGCTTCACTCATTAGTCTGGTTCCCACTGCAGGACCAAACTCATTATCATTAATTTCCCTCCAGGCAAAATCAGTCTCTTCAATCTTGTTGCCACTAAAATTATTTGCAAGCTAGACTAACATTTCAGATAATGTTTTAATTGCTAGTTATACACAGCTGGCCAATCATTATTAAATTCTATTGCAAGACAATAATGTATCAAGTGCATCCTTACAGTAAAACAACTGAAACTACAGAATTTCAATTCTTTATGGCAAAATGCTCAATACCTGACAACATAAGATGCTCTGAAGTAATGTAGCTTCTGATATAATGCTCAGTGATATATGTCTCGTAACACCGAAAAATATTCTTTTCACAGCCATGTTTCATTTAACTTCATTCTAAGGTGACTAAGAAACGTTTTAAACTTTCGCTTTTAGTTGGGCTCAGCGTAGAAAAACAGTTTTTCAAGCCTTAATGCCAGCGATGCTGTGGTGTCTCCTTGGCACGCAGTAAAACGAGGGAGCATACAGCATTCTGGTTTCTACCACTAGTTCAAGTGTTGGCAGACTGTTTTCTCAACATAACCAAAGTGGTTTAGGAAAGACAGAACAGTAAGTTGAGGAACATTTGTCTGTAACAGATGAAGAGCCAAATATTTTCTTTGTTGCCGTTTTGGTAGTGCCGCCGAGCAGCTTGAGTAGTGCGCAATGTTATCACAATCAGCGTCACATTACTTCCACATCTACTTCTGTTAAAGGCTGATCCATCAAGAAGCACATTATCCTTTCGCTGATTTAATCACATGAGAAAGTTTTAATCTTTTACACAAATGCAAGCACACAGATTGCTGAAGGCTTACTGAGTAATATTTGAATTTAGCCCTTTATGTATATATTCATGATTATCATGGTGCTCATGTGGAAAATGTACATAATGTGTAAATAATTATAAACCACTTTCTGCAGCAGCTGTATTCATTGCTCAATCAGGTTGACAGAGACTTAAGTGTTGATGTTGATGAGTTTCTGCTATGTTACAACTTTGCCATTGCTTTGGGTTGTTCCTTGTTTTGTCCACATTCCCAGTCTCTGTGCCATAACTTGTGTATCTGTGCTTGTGAATGAAATGACAAGGCTCTGATTGCTACTTCCTCTCTCTCTTCAACCACAGACAAACACTGAGGTTCAATGAAACTCAGTGGCCACTGACTGCACTGTGAACAAATCCACACTGACATATTTTACAACTCTTTTCAGTGCTCAATTAAGGACAATTAGGGCTTGTGACATTCATTTATTAATTTATTTTTGATTTAGTATGTCTAACTGTTTTACACCTTCAGGATGAATAAGCAATGACATACTTTAGATGTCCTGGAGTGTGTATGTGTGTGTCTGTCAATTGCACCAACACAACTGTCTCCAAAATATGGCAATATCGTAACACAAACCCTAATGTACACTAATGAACTTAACAACCCAATTCGTCATCACCATCTTTTGTAGTTTTCTTAGGTGAATATGACTGATTCACTCATCAACACAGCAACTGGGGCAGCGAGGACAAGTTGTAGTGTGTGTTTGATTTAAAAATCTCACTGATATTCTAGAGTTGTTTTCACCAAACTCAACTTGCCAGAAATTCAGTGACTGAGCCAAGATGAATAAGGTGGGGGTCGAAATGGCCCACAGTCTGCACACATGTGGATACATGCGCACACACAAATGAGATTAACTGCTCCAGCTTTCACATGACCGATGATTACATTAGGTTGCAGTCACAGGCTGTTCCTTAGCAAGACTCGGGTCTCAGGTCAGAAAAACCTCACAAGACACTTATCAAACATCAGATATAGACTCACCAACACAAGCTGACAGATGGGGTTTTATTTCTGTGCATAAGAGGGGGGGGGGGCTCTTCTTTAAAGTAGTTTGACTAAAACTTGTAGCCTATTCCTAATTTTGATTTAATTGTTTATATGTACTCTGTGATAAGAGGTGAGTGAGTTTAAAGACTTTTTGGAGTTAGGTAAAGTGGTTATCTTTGTGCACATCAAGTGGGAATACCCAAAATACGTAAATGAAGGTGGCTGCCAAACAAAATGAAATTAATTCCATTGGAATGAGGGGACTGCCTGCTTTTAGCAAAATGTCTACCCCTCAGTTTACTGTATCCCAATGTCACACTGGTTGTTAGAGGTAAACTATAGCAAGCAACCCTGCCCTTCCAACGATGTAAAAATACCTACAAATGTGAAGTTAGAAGTTTGTGAATCTGCTTTTATTGTTTTTTTCATTTACAATTCTGCAGTATAGGTTCCAGTCAAAAGAAAGAAAAGCTGGGGCGTCATGTAGCGTAGTGGTTTAAGCAGGCGCCCCATGTGTAGAGGCTACAGTCCTCGCTGCAGTCGGCCCCGGTTCAAATCCCGCATCAGACGGCCCTTCACTGCATGTCATTCCCCCTCTCTCTGCCTCCCCGTTTCCTGTCACTCTCCACTGTGCTGTCCATTAAAGGCATAAAAGCCCCCAAAAAATTATAAAAAAAAAAAAAAAAAAAGCTGAAAGCTTTTAAAATATTGTAAAATATTACAATTTTAGCAAAGTTTTGTTTTGAAAAACTTCCTTTGACTGGTTTCGTTACTCAGTGGCTCGCTGAAGAAAAGACAAAGTGTGTGTATATGTGTGTGTGTGAGTAGAGCAAAGGAACATAAATGTGCCAGCATGGACCACACTAAATGTGGACACCACAGAGCTGATAAAACACAGACAAACATTTTGTAGAAACCAATGCAACACTACAGAACTGGACCAGTAAAACAGAAACAGCCCCCCACTGGACCAGTTAGTACCCGGGTGTATCTCAAGTCTACTGTGGCGTCCACTTTACCTGCTTCCCTCTCTTACTTCTTCAGAAGACAGCATGTTTTCACTATCACTAATACCAGTAAAACAAAGAAATTTCCAGAGCACCTCATTACTCAAAGGAGGTTTACTATTGCTACGTAGTCAATGTTAGCATTAATAGCTGTTTACTTACCAGTCTAGAAGAAATGTTGCGAGTTCAGCATCAAACTTCTTTCCTTTACTCGCCAAGAGATGTCTATAGCGCTGGAAAGTAACCCTCTTGTTTTGCTTCTATTTCAATCACTTTTCTTCTATTGAAGTTAGCATGCTAACCACCTAGCTCCACTTTCTGATACAGAGTCACTGTATTGTCCAGTCTGCCCTGAAGAAGTACAGCTGGTCAGAGGCTGTTCTCTAACCTCTTATATTGTAAATGCTGAGATGGCTGAAACTTTGGCAATACTGGTAAGTAAACAGCTGTTAATGCTAACATTGCCTATCTAGCGATAGCATAACTTAAAATAGCTGTTTTAAGGTGGTTGCAAACATCGGGCCTCTAACCCAAAGCTACAAACAGTAAACGAGAGAAGCCAGAAGACAATGATGGATGTAAAAGAGACCAAAGGGTTTCTATACAAAACCAGATTCACAGATTATACAGCTTAACTTGCCAATATGTTATAGCAAACTTAGACTGCAAAAAACAGTTTCATAACTGTATAGGAAACTTGTGCATTCCATTATTTAGCATGTTTTTATTTTTTGCATAAAAATAAATATCTTTAATGGCTATTTCACAATGAAACTGAGATGATAGGTTTGTAGCGTAAGCAACTACCTAGACAGTGTGTCTGTTCCACAGACTGACTTACCTAGATTATCAGCTGCAGTGCAGCATAAGGCGAAGGATTGTATCAGAATCACATGGGGACAGGGAGAGGAAAAAGATTCAAGTCAACTGAAAGAGTAAACACTAATTCATCAAGGTGCAACTTTGTGTGTCTGGATGTTTGTTTAAGCAGTATAACACTCAAAGAAAAATATAAAGCCAAAACAATGTGCCACTAGGTTTTTGTTTGAAAGAGACAATACTGATAGAGATATGCATGTTTGTATGCATTTTATCTGCCTTAGTTAATCTTAGTGCAAATACGTGAAAATAAGTGAAAAAACAGGCTAAGCTTTACAAAAATGCCTCAAAATCTTTAGGAATGTCAAAATGGTAGTGATTAATTGGTTGTTACATTAATTGTCACTCATCCTAATGCAATTACCAAATATGAACAGGTTTTGTTTTTTAAAGCTGATATTATCTGAATCTATACTAACAAAAATATGAAACATCTGATTATGGCTTCTACTGCCTTTCTCGCTGATCAATTTGTCAATCCCCTTTAAAAGATATAATTTTGTTAGACATGTTTTATAACTTGTATAATAAACTTAGATAATAATCGTAGTGTTGAGAAATTCTATGGTCTATAATGTGCTTATGCCAACAGTGTTTAATGATAATCAAAGTCATGCAGGCAGCTGTAGAGGAATGACACGTCTTATGTAGAAGTATTAGTAATGATCACAATGTGCAGTATAAGTTATATACCAACATTAAATCTACTGCATAATATGAGTAAGAGGATCCTTAAGTTACTTGTATTTCTTCCTGAACATCTGTACATTTTCCACATCTAATGATTCAAACTATCAACATCCCAAAACATACTGGAAACATATTCATCTCACTCCTTTTTTGTGTATGGTATTTTTTGTCAAGGTAGGTGAGTGCGTATGTAGAACCTGAGCCAAGAGGACTGCAGAGAGAAACAGCCTCTGTGTTTACCAAGTAAGGTAATGTTTAGCCTTACTAGATCTGCACATGTTTAATCAGTAAGGACAAACTTAACTTAGGACTTCTTTTATATACACACATCACTGCCGTCTAATAAAAACATCATATATACAATTTGGACATTGTCCCACTTTACTATTTGATTATTTAATTCATCTGATTTTTCCTTTAGTCCTGAATGTTGACTTCTTGCGGACAAGTCTTTGAACCAGTACAACATAAATCACACTAAACTAAAACACTACCAAAGCCTAAGTGCATAGTGTTAAAGTAAAGCACTTTTTTTTCAGTGATAGCATTAGTGGATTTCAATGAATGAGTTTTTGTTTTGTTTTTTTGATGTTCACTACTTGACACAGCAGGCAGATTGGAGATTTTTAATTTTAGCTGTGTTAGCAACTAGAAAACAGACGACTAAAAGATTCTCACAGCGGTCAATGAAAACTATGTCTTTCTTATTATGTTATTTCTTATGTCTGGCTAGTCATGGCAGATACATAGCATCCATGGGAAGAGCACTGACTGAAGCTGAAGAATCTAAGCCTATCCTTCCCTAACTTTGCTTGAAATACACACATATATAATGTTTCATGCCTTCTGATTAATATGCAAACTAATAGAGGATAAGAAAAGCATTTTACTTGTTTTTCTTTCTAAGAATACAGATTCAATTCAATTGATCAAATCTTCTGACAGTTACATGTGATAGATGTATTTCACTGGATTAGCAGGTAATGCTCCAGGTTGATGAAAGTGTCATTCCTGTATTTAGCTAGTATTTATGCCTGCACAATGAAGACAATAAGCAAGTGTATACAGTTATTGTGTAGTGTGAAGTTCGCCTTGTTTTTATTCTTTGTGATCAAAATTTTACTACTCTGTGGGTACAAGATTGTTAGAGCAAGATTCACCTCCATCATTAAGCAGACCAACTGCACTTAGAAGTGATATTTTTGTTTAGTCACATAGGCTATGGGTTTAAAACCAAAATGAAATATGTTTTTACCTTTCTTTGCTTTCTTCTGTAGTTTCAGTGTGTCAGAGGACTTCTTCTTAATTTCCTGCCGGGCTCTTTTATACTCTGGTTCAGATGGACAAGGTAAAAAAGTGAACTGTGTGAAAACTTTGTCTTAAAGTTTTTAATACAATTAATAATAGTTTTTGGGACGGAATAACAAAAATTGTATGACGACCTGACTGCCAACCTAAGTTTAAAGCCATAATTACTCAGTAACTTGTTGAGTCTAATGCAGTGGTGAATAGATCTGATAAAAGAACAATCCTGGCACTTTACATTGCTTGAAAATAATTAAGATGTATTTTGTTTTCAAACTAATTCCTGGACCTGTGTATTGCTTATGTTCTTGTATATGATTGCATTTGTGCAACCTACCTTTAGCATGGTCCTTGTCCAAAGTATTTACACCTCTTTTCCACTCCTCCATCTGTTCTTGTAGTGGGTTGATCAGACCCTCCAAGAAACCCCTGCAAAAAAAACAGGTTACTCACTTCTGATCTGAGGTCAGCCTCATCAATTAACCCATTTATAAATAGATTTGTTAAAGACTAACCTTTTAAAATTTAAACTTCTCATATGTATCCAAAATAAGTTTTATTGACCAATCATATAGTTGTACATCCTATTTATGAACATATAAATGCAAAATACATTTAAAATAACTTTTGACTCTTGTTTCACTTTATTCATGTCTTACAGATTCACTCTACATGGTTTATCAGTGTGTCTGTAGCAGACAGACTGTCAGACATAAAAACCATTCGGTCTGGTTTTCCTTTCTGTCTGTATAGTATATGGTCTTGTCTGTCAATCATTAACAGACAGAAACAAAGGTAGAAAAACAGAGACTGAGAGGGAAAAAGTCTGCTTATGTCTGACTGTGTGTCACAGGAGGAAGGAAGAGGCTTGTGCAGTCATGTCTGTCAATCATTACCAAACTGTGCCTGTCTTCCAAGATGTATTTGTGAGTGTGTTTAAGAGGCTGAGAGTGTGAGAGCTGGGCAGCTGCAGGCTTAGTGCATGAAACTAAAATTAGACTTCTCCTGCTTGCAGACATTTCTCCAAAGAATGTGTGTGTCTGTGTGTGTCAGTGGGTGGCTGGTGGTGACCACA
The DNA here is from genome assembly GCF_002814215.2 of Seriola lalandi dorsalis. NCBI lineage: Eukaryota > Metazoa > Chordata > Actinopteri > Carangiformes > Carangidae > Seriola > Seriola lalandi. The sequence continues at coordinate 164,248 of NW_019524940.1, forward strand.
GCCCCCCTGGGTACAGCCCCTGCTATGGAGATCCAAGTGGAATCTCTGCTGAAATGCCACCCGAATTAGAGAGCCCCTTGTCTGTGTAGTGTGTGTGGGTATATGTGTGTGTGTGTGTATATGTGTGTGAGACAGAGAGAGAGAGAGAGAGAGAGAGAGAGAGAGAGAGACATATGTTGTGTGCGACTTCACTGAGACATTATAGATGCTTGTCCTGCCAGACAAATCATCTCTTTCCCAGCATTTCATGAAAAAAGGCACATTTTCACCCCCACACACAAAATATCAAGTTATGGAGACATATGGTGAGATAAAAATTCAATAACACCATTTTATTGGGAGTTGCAGTGCTAGGGAAACAGCTTGGGTCGAAGTACACTAACTGTGAGTCAGGGATATAGGAAACACTGCAAGAGGAAGTTGTTTATCTGTAAAAGTCTTATAGTCCTGATATTTTTTTCTCAGGACTTAAAAATCACTCTGTTGTATCACTTGACTTTGGCACAATTTGAGTGTTTGGAGAGGATATTTGTTGGACATATGAACTCCCTGTTGATATTTTTTCCTTTTTTTCTTTTTAGCTCAGCCAAACCACAGTAATGCCAGTGAAATCCCCACTCCTACCCAACCTCTCCAACATCTAAGCCAAGCATTCACCAAAAATCCACCAGACACTGCATCATATCAGAACCTGTATGGTGAAAACTTCAGTAGTAATGTCATTGAGGAGTGAAAAAGGAAGGAAAAAAGTACAGTACACCAATAAATTATGTGTAATGTTCCTTACATCGAGAACTGTTTGAGTTTAACCTCTATGCTGCGATGTCTCATACACATCCTGGTCAGCGCTGATCCAATGTCTCTGGTCCCACCTAAAAGATATAAAAAAAGACAAAAAAAATTTAAAAAATAAAAACAAGCTTCTAATGTGATAACTGCTAAAATCATCCATTCATCTATTTAACCAAATCTCAGATATGAACCAGTATCACAACAACTCATTGAAGAAGGACATGACATAGAAAATGTTAGATGGTCAAACTATTCACATGAAAATATTCTTTGAATGATATGAGAGCACATGAACAGGTTTGACAGTAAGCAGAGGGCTAGAGGCAAGAAAAGCCAGAAAGGAAGGCTCAAGTGCAAACACACTGTGATTTACATAGACTGTAACAAAGGTTTTTCAACTTTACTGTAAGTGACACCGATGTCCATAAAAGTGACAATAAACCAATGAATCCAATTGTATCTTTTTTTTACTTCAGCCACTAAGTCTGTTTTTGGGATGAACTGTCTGAATCAACCACCATCAAAAAGTTTTTTAATTTTCAACAGAAGGTTTGCTGCAATTTGAGTCAACATACAATTACTTCAGGACTACAGATGCATCATTAAACAGGATGTCTCATTACAAAGGCAACTATTGAGATTCCACAGGGAAAAATGCAGACAATGGGCTTTTGAAAATGATTAGGTACCTGTACATCTACAATGTAAACACTGAATGAAAAGCCGTTTGGTATTTGAGTGCAGCACATAATAGTCTGCTAATGCTGTAAAGCAATTAACTTCAGACTAAATTGAGAGTGACTTTGATACTGGAAAAAAAATTTGTTGCTGGAACGAGCACTCACTGACCCCACTCTTTCCACCGTAGCTGAAAATTGTGGGAATCAGTGGGAAACACCGAATTACGAACTGCACACATATTCAGGTCAGGAGAAGTAATGGGAAGTTGGAGCTGGAGTCCTGAAAATGTGCTTGGGGCTAATGTCAGTTCCCGTCACACAGGCTAACTAGCTGTCCACTGGAAGGCCTCAGGCTGGACAGCTATGCAGGGACTTGACGTTGATTGACAGAACTATTGTTTGGCTGCTCAGTATGACTAGTCGGTTTCTCTGTGGGACTGAAGCACTACTGTGTGTGTGTATATGTCTGCATGTGTTGGTGTGTGCATGAGAGAGAGGAGGTGGGGGCAAGGAGATCTTATATGAAACTGAGTGGAGTTCTTTTGACATTCTGTTATGTGACAGAGTGATACTCTCAGTTTGTGTGTGCATGGTTTTGTGTTTGTGTGTATGTGTGTGTGTGTGTGTGTGTGTGTGTGTGTGTGTGTGTGTGTGTGTTTTAGAGACAGTTTGGTTGTGATGATCTGATGTGAAGTGTGAATCCTCTCCAACTGAGCAAGCCATTCTGCTGTCAGCACAGTCCTTGCTGCATGCAGAGTCAAACACACAGAGCTGTCACTCACTCACACTCAGATTCACACACACACACACACACACACACACACACACACACACACACACACACACACACACACATAAAATTGTCTTTTACTGTCAGAGGCTGGACAAAACAAATGCATGAGGCTGTTGATTTGGCCTGCAACACTTATTCATGGTGACTGGGGTGTCAAGAATAAAAGAAATCCTGTAATCAAGAAATCTTTACAGAATAGGAGAAAAATTGTTGAGGCAAACTTTCAAATTGAATTTGTGCTTTCAAATGGAATTAAAATTCAACTTCATATCATATTATATCAAATTAATATTAATATTGATTCAACTCAATATTACTAGTGAATAGTAATATGATACGAGTGAAGCAAAATTAAGATAGACCAAGAAAACTGTCAACTGTATAGCAGACTCCTCAAAATGTTATGTTGATGAGAGCTAGCCTGTGTCAACTGTGCATCTCAGGCTGCGCCATGGTAGGAAATAGCTGGGCCAAAAGTTCTTATATGGAGCATATCTGCTGAATTACTGAATGTCTAAATTCAACCGGATAATGGTGAAGAGTTGCTAGGTGGATTAATTATTTTGTTGTGTTTTTCCCTAAATGAAAACACAATATATAGATAGAGAATATTGTGTGTCAATGTTGCAAAATGTGCAAACAGTGCTACATGAAAAGTTCTGCATTGTATCTCCCCTGGTTCGAATCTAAACCAAGAACTGTTTTTCAGATTATCTCCATCTGTCCTGCTCTTCTAAAAGGCCGGTGTTAGCTCACTATGCTTTTGGCAGCTGAGTGAAAAGAAGGCAAAGCACAGACAAATAACCTGGAGAGATACAGGGCAACACTGAATGTAGCTATTCTATATGGCAAATTACAACTTTCACGCACCTTTCAACAATACATCATTTAATGTCAATCCCACTGAGCCCATTATGGCCTCAAATTTTTCCCTCTATCCATTCATTCATCCGTCCCTCTGTAACAGTGTGTGCTTATTATTACAGAGGGTGTGGCTACTACATGGCATAAAGGACCTTTCTGTTGTATAACACCATAATGCTCATTCATTCCTGTGTTGACTTGTTTAGTCATCCTATCCATCCATCTGCCCACCTCTTCCTTACTATAACTGCTTGTTATTCTAGAGGGTGTGTCTGATAGATGCCACAGTGCCACAGGGAGGCCACACAGCCAAAAAAAAAGAGTTAGTTTTTCATTAAAAAGTTACTGTAGAGGTCAAGCCCATGCTGTCAAGGGAAGAGTTTGGTTTCACTTGATTATTCATTTGGCCCAACCCCACCCAAACTACTAGATTTAATATGAGGCATTCAATTGAACCAAAATCTGCTCATGTAGTATTATGGGTGTGCTAGAAATATTACACTAACAGTCAATAGTCACTTTGCAGTCAAGTCAGATTTTGTGAGGTAACTGCAACAACCCATTTCCATTTGAACAGAGTTCCAATGAATGGCACACCTCCTTTCAAGAGGTCGTATTTGAAAGAGACTATAGCTAACATACAAAACATGGGCATATGTAGAAAATTGTCTGCAGATGTTAGAATTGCTCAAGATGTGGCAAAATAACTTCTCTTATGCCATGAGCACAAACTGATAAAAAGAAAAACTGCAAGTAACTGAGCCTTGCAACTAAAATTTTCAAACCATAGCAACATGATAATCATAAAAATAAATAATTCAGAAATACCACATATTCCATGTACTAAAGAGACTTGTGTCTCTTCTCTCTACCCTGGTTTCTCCCTCTCACAGCAGGTAGCTAGTCAATGTGGTTTGTGCCATGACTGCAGTTGCCATGGAAACACTACATTTATGTGTGTGTATTGTGTGTGCCTGCTAGTCTGACTTGGGCTCCAAAAAGGTTACTGGTTTCGGAACCTTTTTCTGTGTAAAGTGACTTATTATCATGACATGTCATAATCTTTGGGAAGCATTTGACACACACAGTCTGCACATTTAGTCACAGTGATATTATGAAAAATATTCTAAATTATCTAAATAATAATCAAAATATTGGTTTCAACCACATCACCCATGAGGAGCTCACACATAGCATGCAGTCAAAAGTTTTAAGGGTTAAGAAACTGGCCAAAAGTGGATGCAGTATCAGGTTGATCTGCACAGTTTGTGGAAAGTTGTTTTGTTGCTCTCAGGATAAAGTGGCTGCTAACTCAAATGGTCTACTCCGTCTAGCACCAAATGACCCCTGGATAGAAATAGCTGCACTGGCAGCACCAGTTGCCTGCCACACACATACACATACACACACACACACACACACACAAAAGCTTGCCTCATTGCCAGGCCAGACTGCTGCTGTGTGTGTGTAGTTGCATAGCTGGCTGTCAGTAGAAATACCTGCTGTGTGACATGGTTGTTTCGGAGGCTTGTAATTATCACTGGACTACCAACACCTGAACAGTAGAAAGCACAGACATACACTCAGACACACTATAAGCTCCACTCTTTGGTGCACTTGTGCACCAACCACACTAAACTAAACACAGCAAGCAAATAGGCAGCACTAGTAACATGGAGGAAAAAAATAGCAAATTTGGTCACAGTATGTTTTAATGTTTCACAGTATGGTGGCTGGTGCATGATTTGGTTTGTGTTTAAAAAACACCAACAGTCACAGGCCTAGTTAGTCAACAATGTCCAACAGTATAAAGACAATGGCTTATAATTACATTTATTTACTACATCTACTTGATGTTCATTTAATCACTACTTTTTTCAAGCATTTTCTATCAAGTGATTGATGAGAGCAATATGTACAAAACATTATTTGTCACTATACATGCGTCAGGTTGTAAACTAAGAAACTACTACTTAGATTCCTATCAAAGCTTTGTCTCTTGGTTACTGATATTACAGCTTTCTGTGGGAACCAATGTCTCAAGAGGCTTTGGGGACATTTGTGACAGAGGTGATAGTTTTCCATCAGTGTGTGTGTGCGTGTCTGTGTGTGCGTATGAGAGTGACAGAGAGATAGGATGGCAATTTGATGTCGAGTTGCCAAGTCTGTCTCTGTCCTCAACCCCCTTCCAGACTGTTCCTTGGAATGTCGCACTATGCTGACACAGAGGGTGTGTGTGTGTGTGTGTGTGTGTGTGTGTGTGTGTGTGTGTGTGTGTGTGCGTGTGTGTGTGCGTGTGTGTGCGTGTTTCTAAGAAAGCATAAGAAACAAGGGACTTTGAGAGGACACTTGATTAAAGAGGTAATTGCGTAAATGTATTTAAGGTGTTTTTATCATTAACTCTCACTATAATGCATAGCCCTTGCAGTAGTAGAAGTGCAGTACCAAAATGTCCTGTGTGAGGTACCTCTTTATTTTTGGCTAATGTTGCAATAAACTCACTTTTTAAATAAGCTTGCTAGACGGGCAGCAGGCTGTGTAACTCATCCTCTGGGTAGAATTAAATAAAAGTGGAAGGACAAAGTTCCTTCCTTTGTCTGTATTTATTCGACTGGCTTACCCTTCAGGTTATTATGAGAATGTGACATGATTTGATGCAATTTGAAATCATCAATAATAATGGCATCAATACAGGCGGAAGTAATATGATACCAGCAATATGACACTGTATGATCCTCTCCTATAAGCCTGCACCACATACCTGCAGTAAAAACTCAATATATCAGTATGTTATTTGCACTATGACAACACATAGGTAGAGCTAGGAATTATTCTACTTTTATTTACAGCTCTGTACTACTATAACTACACAGCTACTGTGATATTTACTGATTTCAATCAATTGGAACTTTTCAAAAGCAACACTGTTGGCTTAAAAACTCAAAAACAGCACTTCTGCATCAGATTACATGGATACCTTTTTGTTTATAGGACCCTAACTCATTTCAATAAATATGTAAAAAAAACAAGAACCCTTATAGTGTGTAGCCCAATGTCACAACAGGCAGTAATAATTAATCTCATAACCTCACAAATCAATTTGTTATAAGCAGGTTTGGAACATTGCTTCAATTTTGGTAGATCAAACTTCACTCTCTACACTATCCAGCCTGAAACTACTATCTGAAAGTACCTGAAACTATCTGTATTCATGCTTTCAGATAAAACATAAATCTAAAAGGTGCTTATGTAGGTGCAAATCCTATGGTGTAGCCTTTCTAAAAATAAGATCCATGGTTCACTTCTGGTAAAACCCACTAAAGAAAACATGTGGAACACACTAAGCCAGTCTGCATCTTTAAACAGATCTCAGTCTGTCAATGGAGGATGGAGGGAAAGCTGATATGCAGAGAGAAGAATGACTGATTGAGAGAGGAAGAGAATTAAAGGAAGGGAAAATGGTTAAAAAGGTGAATGTTAAAAAAGCCTCTCCATACATTCATATAAAAAACAGAAGAGAAGGAGATATGGGGGAAGAGAAATGCCTTACAGCCAAAGGGAAAAGGTAAATAGAGAATGAGAGAGTGATTTGGCTTGGGTAGTTCTGACATGAACATCAGAGGCTGGCTAGCTAAAACCAACTCTGTGTATGGGCCCCAGATGGTTGCTGTTAACTCCGGGCCAGTGGTTACACTGATAAGAGACTGGAGACCATACAGCTGCATACACACACACATGCACATACACTCACCCAGCTGGACAGAGGTAAGGCGATCTGTTCACTAGCTAATTAGAGGGCTGGAGAAAGCATATCCACACTAAGCTGGCTAAATTTAAAAACACATCCTCTTCACATTGGCCAAATCTGGTGTTTTCACACCAAAAAAGAACAATTATGTATATCTGCACAGCTGCCTGCTTTGTAATAATGTTAGGAAGGCAATCATGTGTTGCCTCCAGCTAATGCAACTGATTACATAATACTGTTGTCAGCAACCTGCATTAATGTTCATCATTTCAGGCTAACTTGCAAACATTAAGTACTGATTACACTGACAGTCTTACAGTAAAATTGCAGCAATTACAGCTGGAACAGGTGGCATTTAGTCAAATCACTATTTTATTCTCATAACAGAAATAGAAACATTTCAATAAGAACAACCAAATTCAGTGTTTGGCAAAACTGAAACACAATATCACAGACAGTTACTGAACTGAAATTTTAAATCAAGATTTATAGTGGTATTTCTATAATAGTTTCTACATTTAGAATGTGTTACTGTGTTAAAAGAACCTGAATCCTAAATCATTTTATCATTTACAGACCAATCCAATTCCAATCATGCCTTTGAAAACAGATCTCTCTCACTCACACACACACACACACACACACACACACACACACACACACACACACACACACACACACACACTCCTAGCTGAGCAGTTGGCATGCCCAGATGGAGCCACCCACATTGCACAGAAACAGGCTAACATTTCATTCACTGATTTATTCGTCTGCTCTGTCAGTCTGGTAGCCTACTGTAAGTATACAATTACACTTTTTAATAAACGACAAACTACGTGGCAAAGTGTGAGAGTCTCAAGTGAATCCGGGACTTGAGGGAGCTGGAAAAAATACAATACTCTTCATACTTGTTTCATGGGTTAAGTAAGGAGAAGTGTCTGAGTGATCTCCACAGTAAAGGGCTTATAGTAGTCTGTTTTAATAGTTGGCCTGGCATCCTTAGGAACCAAGCTCACCTCTTCATTCATCAATAGCTGCTGACAGAAACTCAGCTTGTCTGTTATACCCTATCTACCCACACACAAACACACACACACACACACTCGACAGTCAGCAAGTCTAGCCTCAGTGGGCACCAACATATGCAAACGTGTGGGTGAGCAAACGCACACGCACCTGCTGCAGTGTGACCAGTGCTGACGCACAAAAACTCTGGACTGTCTGTCTACAGCCCCAAACAGCTGTCATCCACAGACAGGAGAAGGGAAAAGCAAAACAGAGGGGAGGATGAGGAGAGCAGAGGAATTGAAAGAAAAAAGAGAACTAATATCAGATACTGTAAAAATTGTGTAGTAGATATGGCATGTACAACTGTGCTAAAGTTGAACAAAGGTTTTCATGCACTGGAATATAATGCAGTTCACATTTGTGTATGTTAAATAGGGCTGTGTTTTGGCAAATCAAAATATTGATATTAACAGAAACATTATTGGTGCTGTATCAATTGATTCTCAATGAAATGCACCGCCATTAAACAAAGAATGATGTCAAAAGGGCCAGTACTGAATTTGCAACCACAGCACTGTTACGTGCATTATAAAATTTCAGAACACAGCCCTGGACCAATGGTCATGAACATACAGTATATCATAAAAGAACATATACAGTATAGTAACAAGGATTGTTGCCAAGTAGAAGGACAGAGGGGAGGGCAGCCATCAAAAATCCATCATAGATAATTAAACAGGTTTAGAATCATGATGCTGTTTGTCAGTGGTTTGCATCATAGTCAAGTGAGCCACCAAAACAACTGCAGGCTCACATCTGAGTGTCTTTATGCAGATAGTGAAGGATAGCTGAATGTGTGCCTTAATGACAATATTCATCACAATTGGCATTCAGCCAACAGTGTGGTGGATCATACACCTGACTTCAATTCTACAAAGATATTCACAACCTGTTTTGTTTAAAAGAAGCCAAAAACAGACTCACTGTAAACTGCAGTTGCGAATGTGTGTCAGTGTGCCACTGCAATGCAGTGAAATGCATCCTGAATAATAATGCATGAGACTCCCGTTACCCCCCTCTCCTTTACATTGCTCTCCTTTCCTGAGGGCTGTACCTCCCCCCACAGCAAAATCTCCTCTCCTACCCCAAATTTGTCTTCTCTTCTCCTCTCCATCTTCCAACTCAATTGCCCTCTTTCTCCCTTTTCACTACCTTCCTGCTTGCACTCTCCTCTAGTTTATTCCGTCATCTCATAATCGGTGTGGAAAGGATGAGAAGTGGAAAGATTAATTACAGGGACAAATGAGTTATGTGTGCAGAGATGGTTTAGAGGTGTAAAGCAAAGAAACCTAAGAGTTTTGGACCGACATACACTAAACAGGTCCACGGCTGGTAACAGTAAGTGTGTCAGTGTGCCAATGTAGTGCAGGCTGAATACTAATGAATTCTGCATAAAATTCTTAGAATTTTTGTTAGTGTTGATATGAAGCTTATTGGAAAATAGACAGAGATATATTTTAAGTTTTTGATGTAAAGGAATTGCATGTGAAAGGGTGAGAGCAGAAGATACAGAAGAGAGGAGAGAGTATAGATGACAAAGAGGAGTAATTTGAGACTGACAGTATGCCGCCTCTATGTGGTTCTGCAGTGTGAATGCTAACAAGGTCTTGAGGCCATAGATAAACAAGACAAATGCACCCATTGCTCTCTGCCTCTCCCTTTTTAATTTGGAGGCTTACTTAGCTACTGTATGTGTACCTCCTTCTTCTGTTATCCTCACCATTTTTCACAATTTCTGTCTCAAAGCACTGTGGTATGAATGGATAACTGAAGCAATGACTGGGAACCAATTAAGATAACAAGACTGCATTGCACTTCCCTACAAAATGCTACCATCATTTTTCCTGTCACACTCTTGCACATTTGCTGCACATCCAGTCCTTATTTATAGAGAAAGAAATGCTTCCCATGTGCCCAATACATCATCATTATAACTATTGCATTTGCAAATGCATTTGTCTGCATTTGGTATCTATCACTTGAATAATAATATGGGCAATTTTAAGCATTTCTGAGGAGATTCACATCAAATTCACAGTATAAGACTTAAGAAGCCTTTTTATACATATAGTCCCTAGTTTTAGGACAATGCAGCAGTACATCATCATCGTCCTAAACATACAGCTGAAGCAAACAAACAAGTGTTTTATGGCCGAACTGTGGAATGTTATTGACTGGCTGAGTCAGTCACCTGACTCTGAGCAGGTGTTCCTCATGTCAAAGACCACACGGATGGTAGAAAAGCCCTAAAACACGAACTACAGTAATCAAATACGGCTTCAGTACACAAGAAACCAGATGTCAGCTGATGTTTACAGTATGCACTGCCACAGCCTTTAGTTGGTCATCTAAAGGCATGAAGCATGTATTTTTGTTAAAGAAATAAAAAACTATGATATATCTGCCTGGAGACAAACTGTTAAGAGGAGGAGTGCAGTATAGGACAGTAAGATCTCTAAAATCCACATGCTGTATAAGAAAAGTACAAGAGAACAGTATGAGAGAGGTCTCTAGACAGAAATCCTCAGCAAGCAAACAGTCTCTAGGCAGACTTGATATGTTAATTTATGCTAACTGGCTTACTGTACTCTTACAGTACTATGTCATAACTGCACATGTTGGCTTCAGCTGCAGATTGCGATGCAAATGTAGGTCAGGGAGCAATTTCACCCCTCCTCCTCCTCTTTATTCTACTGTATTCCTTTGATTTCTTCCTTTGAGCTGTTCTCACTCTGATCTACTTCTCAAATCGTAAACTCCAACCTTTCTGTGCTCAGTTTAGTTTTCTCTCTTTCTGGTTTCTGTCTGTACTAGCTTAATCCTCTGTTCCCACCCTGCCTCTCTGATGTCTGCAAGTGTAGTACCATAATGTTAACATGGTGCCTGAGTTAATCTAGTCAGTAAGCAGTTGGCCAGTTCAGTGAGCGGTCAAAGTCAAGACAAAAATAAACGCTCAAAAGTGTGTCCCATGGGAAAGTGCATGATAGAAATACAGCATTTTGGCGAATACCTCAAATGCCACATCCACTGACTGAAAAGTGAAAACTGTTTCACAGTGTTTTCTCAAAAGAAAATACTTGCAACAACTTTAAAAAACATCCTATAATGTACAACATTTTCAATGGAAAATATCACCTCTCTTATTTACAAAAAGCCTGCAGGTTCCCACACACAGTAGCAGATACTTTAATTAACATCTGAACATAGCTTGGCCTTTGGTCTCCAGAGCTGCACATTTCAGGACAAAGTCAGTTCTGAATATTGGGTGGAATGATGAGCATTATGTAATTGGGCAAAATGCCCATTCTCTGGTATGTATGGGTGGTCAAATACAAAGACACAGGCTATCGATGACAGGCTACAATCAGTGGACTTTTGGACAACAGAAATCCCCACAAGTGCTTTTGCATTTTTTTCATCAGCAGCGAATAATTAACCTGTAAGTGGTTAAAGCACAAAAATGTCAGTTGTTTTAATAGAACTGACAATATGGGGTTTCAGTAACTGATAACCAATGCCTGTATATTTCTCTACATCATCTAACAGGTCAGCAGCAGATACAAGTCTGCTGCCAGAAATCTAACCAATTAAAGCATCCAACAAGGGGGTTTAAACGTGTCATAAGATGACCACAGAGAGAGATAGAAAGAGAGAAAGAGAAAAGATTACCCAAGAGCCCACTCTTGCTCTTTTCCAGGCTGTGATGCCCCACTTTTCATTAATCTTCTTTTCTGGTCTGACACACCTTCTACAGGCAGATAGACAGACAGGATTTACTAAGAATTCTACCAAGGAACTAAATTCATTGCTTTTTTTCAGCTGACTATTGCCATCCATATTTGTGGTACACAGAACTGTGAAGTAGTAGCAATGATAACTGTAACTTAAAACCAATCAAACAGTGGAACTCAGTCAACATAAAATCCAATGTTAAAACACTAAAAGTGTGTGATGAGACACTGTTTGGTGAAAACACCAGACAAGTCTCACGTAAGCAGATGGTCAAAACGTGCAAAAAGTCTGATGTCACTGTTAATCATTTACAGTGAGGACAACAAAGGTTCATAATTCAACTGCAATAACTGACGGCAGCAACAACTGAATAAACTGAGATCTGAGTCACAGGTTCTGAGTCATGTTCGTTTTGCGTGCAAGACCAAAGTATCAGCTATAGATGCCTGCATTACTCTAGATTGAAATTCTGTGTGAACATGGCAGAGATATTCAAGTCAAGTTTTAGATGTATCAACAGCACAAGTCTTAACACCTCTGTAGAATGAAATAAATATAACTTTTATAATTATCAGCACAAAGAAAATTTGTTACAACATGTATGTGTAAATGATACAGAGAAAAACAAGTAATACAAGGACGGAGGGTGGAGAAGGTATACATAAAATACAGACACAAACCATGTGAGAAGAGTTTTAGTGCTTGACAGTATCAATGCCCCATTTAGGGGATTACGCAAGAGATTTACTTGGAAGCAACACTTCTGAAGATATTTTAACAGAAATCATAATATGCTTTTAGTATGGGTGTGAACAAGGAACAGCACTGTCTTAGGGTTGCATCAGTGTTGAAGCCGATGTGGTGCTCAATGTGTGAAATGTTTCACCGAAGAATGAAATGTATCTGATGCGTATAAAAATTACTGTCAATAGCTGCAATATTGTAATACCAAACACAACCTCGTATAAAAACTTGCAACATAACTGGGGGATACATGTATAGACAATGTGCATTGATATGTAGTGTATACTGAATATACATTCAAGTTCCCCTATACTATTGCCAAAATACAACCTTATTCAATAATCAATCACATGTAATCCTGTCAACCAAGGCAAAATCAAATAGATAAGACATAGAGATACGACATTTGTTACTTAGCCATGATAACACCTTTTTCATTCATTAATGCTATTCAGAACTCATTCACCACATATTACCTGCTGTTTGCAAACAGGAGGAAATGATGCAAAATAGAAAGTAAAGACAAAAATAACTATAGCCTATTGAGGCTCAGTCAATATAGCTGTAACAGTGTTGATAAGTAATCTTATCAATGATTCCATTTAAACAATAAAAAGCACGGCTGCTTTTATTACAATCTGGAAAAGACAACAGGAGGATAAGATAAAAGTTTATATCGTTAGAACAGCGACAAATGTCCATATCCGCCTTGGTCAATAACAAACACTTAAGTTGTATCTTTCTGGCCTTCTACTGTTAGAGAGGAAAGACCCAAAGTGAGCCTATACATCAAAGTGATTAAGAAAAAAACATTTGACCGTTAACAATGGGAAGATGGTCTTTACTGAATGTAACTTTCTTTAACTTGTGGCACATTAGTTTCTGGGGGGAAATCCAGCCTTGAACACAGTTTACATGAGCTAGAGTAACAAGTTTTAACCTGACAAAGTTAGACACAAGGCAGCATTCTGTGGTATAATTAACACACACATGAAAGCAATGAAGATCAGCTTCTAGCCTAACTTGACACTAACCAAACAGGGCATCACAAATACTCGCTCTCTACAGCGTTTGGCTTTTCAACTTCTGCACTTAGTCTCTGAATGAGCCGTGACCTTTTCCTTCCCTGCAGGGAGAGAGACTGAGAGGCCTCTAGTCTGTGAGATACTGGTGATAATTTAAACCAGAGACACGCCAGAGAGGTTGAACTGTTTGTCAGTACAACACAACACTACCTTGTTTGCAATAATGACCACCAGATTACATCTACCATGTGTGTGTCTGAGCCTTTGCATGCATGTATGTCTGCATGTGTGTACTTGTGTATGTGTAAGAGCCCCATTACTGTCAAAGAGTTAGAAAGGCGACATTCTCCACTCCAATGTCACTCTACATCCATCCACCCACCCATGTGTACACACATACACACACTGTCCACACAAACACATCATTCATTCAGAGTGTTTTATGAAGTGTCTATGGGACGATTGGGAACAATCCAGTCACTGAAAGCTCAGAGTTAACCCACTGACTGAGTAACTTGAATGGACTGCACATAACCATTATTTATCAACCTATCAACCAATACAATGGCTGTATTATCTCACACACTCAATGATAAACTCATATCCTTTAAAACTATTTAAAGAACATTGTTTGACATGCTTGTCCAGCAGAGTTTACAGCAAATTCACTCAAGACATTATTTTCTTAAATTTAAAACATTTAAAACTTAAAATGATTACATGTAGAAATATTATACACATTTAACATAGTCATTTTTAATATTTTCATGTATACCTTGTTCTAAAAGAACAAAATTTTATTGGTGACAGGGGAGGAGTGAATGAGCCGCCACTGTGTCCAAGTTCACCTTTAAAGTTCATGCTGCAGCAGATGGCTCACAAGCCCAGTTACAGGGGCAACAAGCTGATGATGGTATCCCACTGTGCATGTCTGCTGCTATCTGTGTATTTATGCAAATGTCTTGCTGTTGCACTGTACTCTCAAGTATGACACATCAAAGACGGGAAAACCTGAGGACACAAACACACCTTCTATTTCTGTTCTTTCCCATCACAAGCTAGCTTTTACTCTTGTGTTATTCTGTCTCTGCCCCCTGTACCTTCCCATCTTACTCACTGTCCTTGAGAGGAGTTTCAACTGAGCAAAAAGTTCCTGATGATAAACAGAAAATGGTTTGGTGTTGCTGTCACGGACCGGCTGTGTATACACCTGGCCTCGACAGCTTGGACACAGACAGGAGGTGGGGGTATAGAGGGAAGTAGAAGACATGGAGAAAGGGAGGAACTGAAGGAGACAAAAAATGAAGGTGAGGAAGTGAGAACAAATATGCAGAAAGTAGGACTGGAGGGAGGAAAAGACAGTTAAACAGGCAACATTTAACGAATGGAATGTAATCAAATATTTATGGATGGGAAATTGGGAACAAATCAATAAACATACTTGTTTTCTTGGTATGTGTTAGTTTATCTCTGGAGATACTGAATATAAACATTTTGTTCAATTTGTGTTTTCTGGCTGGAACATGACTGTTAGTTTACTCTGTGATGACTCGTCAAAATAACATAAAAAAATCAATGAATTTAGACACAGACCATCTATATGAAATCCAACATGCAAATATAAGCAGTATAGAACAACGCCAGACTGCGTTTTTATCCATCAGAAAGGAGTATGAGTTCAGCAACTTGTTTAATAAATGCTTATCAAACCACCTCAGAAAGACACAAGTCCGGCGTTCATTTGCCCGAGAGATTTGTGTTTTGAATTTAGCTTTGCATGCATGTCAGATGTTCCAAATCTCACTGGTCTAACCGGGTTATGTTTAAAAAAAGCAGAGAGCAAACAGTGCTAACATGCACAAACAAATGTGCAGAAACACACTGCATGCACAGTCAAGTGCACAAAGGATTCTCCACCTCAAACACACTTAAACATGTTTAACCTACACTCAAAAACATACCCACTCTCTCTCTCTGCTACATGTTCCACACATATACAGAAACCTACACTTCCACATTTGTGTCTCCTAACTCCATGACAAGGGCATTTTGGAGCCAAACTCTGACTTTGTAATGTCAACAAGCAGATGTTCGTATTAAAGCAGATGGTTGCAGATAAATCTTTCCAAGAAAGTTCCTTGTATTTTCTATGTTAATGTGTTTTATAGTGCAAACTAAATGGCAAGGCAAGTGAGTCTCTACCATGAGACGTGACAAAAGAGTTTGACCCATAAATTCTCAAACAGCAGAAAGAAAGACCGGCATTAAATCAGCCTGAGGGATATATTGTCTGCGAGTCTGAGAAAGGCATAGATCATTTTGAGCATACTAGTCTATATGATTGAATCTTGCGCTGTGTGTGCATATGTGTGCATGGGAACACAAGGGTGTGGAAGCTTCAATTTCTCTGTGAGTATATGGGTGAGTCTGTATATTTGACCCATTAACTGATTTAATTGCTGGTTCCAGTGATCTGTAAGATTCCCAGGATGGGGTCATGGTGAACAGAAGAGAACAGAGGATGGTTTGAGAAGCCCTCAGCTCATCCAGGGGATGGGATCTAGGTCTGGGCAGGACAGAGGGCAGGAAATGTACACGGCCACACTGGTCTTGGACAGAAAAGGACAGAGCCCTTTCAGAGAGGGCATTGAGACAGTGGGTTAGTTCAGGATCTAAGGCTGCTCTGTAACAGAGGCCAAGGCATGAACTGAGAGGGGGAAAGAGGAAAGGGCCTTATTTTTTTTCATGGAGCTGTATGGGGGTCTGTCTATGGCAGAGCACACAGAGTGTGCTTAGAGAAGTGAACAAAGTACAGACAGAATTAGACTCAACTCTGTTCCAAAAGTTTCAAGTTCAGTGCATTCCAAGTTGGGTTTACTAAGTCAGTGTGCATGATCATTTAACAGAAAGTGTCACTTTTGTGTTGGAGCCTGTCAAATGAAAGTACATCTGCATTCAGCTGAGACTTAGTGGATTATCGAGAGTTAGCGTGAGCAGCTCAAAAAGAAAAGGGCACGATAAAACCTGAGTGTCTACTTATTTCAAACTTTGTAACTCGATCACTTATTTACTTTAATTAAAACAAGCTGGACGTCAGCCAGTTCACAGTAATTATGTGGCCCAGCAACACTGAGCAAGGAAAGGATGAGAGAGGGAACAGAGGCCTCATTGAGAAACAACTGGGGCGTGTATATGCACACATACACTCAAGAATAAATATGTGTAGCATGTACTTGGCCATGTGCACACACATGCACCTACAAGCTCAAACAATTGCACACACATGACAACCAACATTTGATTCCTCACCTTAAATCTCTATCTTTCTCACACACACACACACACAGATGTGCAGTGTTTGGGCTCCTGGGAGTCATTCAGACTCAAAGACTATAGAGATCTACAGTATCTAATTCATGTATACACTCATAACTAATCCCTCTAGCTCCCATTTAGATTTTGTGGATCCCACTGTCTTATATCCACAATTAGTGAACTGTCAGCTTCATGTGCATGTTACCTAACCTCATTTTTGTCATGCATGCTGTCGCTGTAACTTATCTTTTAATTATTCTTAAAGCATCAACTACTGAGACTGAAAAGTTCAAAAGAGAAATAATATGTGACTATGTTATCTATGCCTGTAATAGAGACAGGCATAGATAATAGATAACAGTTGTGACAGCTTCTGCCCTGTATTAACAGAGGCACCAAGTGCATTACCAGATGACTGGAAATAGTAGAAGGTAAATCTTTACAGACATCTGGGCTTTTCAGCTCCACTCACTCAGACTATCTGCTTAACACAGCAACATGAACATCATGAACGGCATGAACAACAATTGATGCCAGATGCATGTCAATTGCCGTTTTGCAGTTTTTCAATTGACTTTTTTTCTGTTCCAGTGACATTTTTTTTTTAAGAAACACACCACAGACAGTTCCGATGGAAGAACACACATACCTCTAGATTGGAAGTTATTTTCAAGTGCTGAACTCATTGTAGGCACACAAAGGCCTCAGTGGAACTAACCTATTCCTTAAGGAGGGACAACACTGATATTAATGGGAGAGGTTATACAATGAGCTGAGGCTAGGCAGCGTATGGAGGTCAGAAAGATGTAGCACAGCCACTCTGTCAAAACTAGAAGCAAGCTGGCAAATATGCAGCAATGAGGAACTTTGCAAGGGCATTTCAACCAGTATATCAGTATGGTTAATTCAGCCCTGGAAATGTTTTCATTAAAATACCCCTGACTTCAGTGTTGATTACAGTGTTCACAGTATATTCTATTATTATTGATTATGTACAGTATGACTTCAGACTATATTTTGATCTAAGATTTAAATCTTGCAGCCGGTACTGCAGCACACAAAGCAACTCAGTTTCATAGCCCCAATCCTTTGCCTCTCCATGTTTACTGGGAGACCAAAAAACATTAAAGTTTTTATAAAGGCTGCAGCTTTCTCTGACATACTGTGCAGCCTCCAGTAAACATAATAGTGTTTATGTTTGGTTGGTGTGTTGTTTTTCTCCACTGGTCCTTGTGGAAAAACTTGAGTTGGATAAAAGGAAGAATTGTAATAATGACACCAGGTAAGTAAGAAAGACAATAATAGCCATATTCAGAAAGGATGTGTGTAAGAATTGTAAGTCTGGGGAAACAGGTTGTCATGTTAGAGACTATATTTCCAAGGAAAACTTGTGTTGATCATACAGTGGGCATTGTTGTATGTAGGTAAAGAGTCTTTTAGCCTCATCTTTCTGAATGTGCTTGTAGGTCATTTTGAATGACTGGTTTTTCAACTTTGTTATTCAATTGGAAAACCAAAACAAAATGATAAAGTTTATTTTAATGCAGTAGCACTTCTTAAACCACTAATTGCATATAAAATGAAGACAATATGTAACAGCATATACGCAATTACAGTGATTTGGATTAATGATTAATTATTCTTGCTCAAAACAATCTGAATAACTGGGTAAGTGAGGTAACTGTGGGATTCAAGTAATTATCAGCTCTAAAAACACATTTGTACAACCACATAATCTTTCTAGGTCCACATAGACCCAACAGGCTTCTACATGCTAGCTTTGTGGGTAGGCATCTACTTCATCTCTGCAGGGCCAGACGTGTCCAAACTCAAAGCAAGAGCTGCTGACAGAGCCACTGGGTTTAATATACACACATACGTGCACACACTCACATGTACTGTATACGTACGTGTGTACACACACACACACACACACACACACACACACACACACACACACACACACACACACACACACACACACCTAGCTGAGCAGTTGGCATGCCCAAATGGAGCATTTCAATAAGAACAACCAAATTCAGTGTTTGGCAAAACTGAAATACAATATCACAGACAGTTACTGAACTGAAATTTTAAATCAAGATTTATAGTGGTATTTCTATAATAGTTTCTACATTTAGAATGTGTTACTGTGTTAAAAGAACCTGAATCCTAAATCATTTTATCATTTACAGACCAATCCAATTCCAATCATGCCTTTGAAAACAGATCTCTCTCACACACACACACACACACACACACACACACACACACACACACACACACACACACACACACACACACACACACACACACACACACACACACACACACACACACACAATCTACATGGAGAAGCAGTTTCCTGACAGCTGCCAAACCACATGTGACACAGCCTTAGTTATTTTTATAACTGTGAACAAACTATTATGCTTTGGGTGGTGTGACAAAGTCGGTGTTGTGTATGTGTTTGTGAATGTGTTTTTGAACATACAATAAGCAAGAAGTGACAGAGATAAATAATTTAGCAATCCTCATAATGTTTCATACACTATGTTACTTTTTCCCAAGGCCACTTGTGTTAATTGTGTAGTTTGTATTGCATCACATTTCAGATTACAAGCTACTTGTCTCCCCTCTCCCCTCTCTCTCCCCTC
>NW_019524940.1:183782-359414 GCF_002814215.2 Seriola lalandi dorsalis
CCCCCCCCCCCCCCCCCCCCCCGCCCTCAAACAAACCTGCCCTCTAATTATGACTCAAACTGGTAAAACTTGCTCTTTATGAACCTAATGAGATGTTGAGATGCTAATCACTCTTCCTACAGTACATCCCTGTCTGCATAACAGTAATATACAGTTGTCTTTGTCATAATGGCCTTTGACTTGAGAAAATATATTGAAGTAATTCTCATCTGTTTTTAGTCCAACAATATGCAGTTCCTGGAAAGGGTCAAAATTGCATTACTGTGTTATTTTTAACTTTGGCTTTCCTTGTCTGGTCTGTTGTATGGAATGACCTCATCTCTCTGTGCAGCCTGGTTACCATCAGCTGTTTCAACGAGGCTGACGCGGAAGAAATCTCACAACTCAACCTCTCCGTCACTCTAATACTTACTCTGTGAATGTTATACTGCAGAGAGGTAGCCCTGGTATATACGAACACACACACAAACAAGCTAAAAAATGCAGACAGAGGCACAGAGAGACAGACACATAAACAAGCCCATTATATGAAGAAGGAAACTATGACGAAACTATAATTTGATACAAAACAGAGGGAAACGGGGGATCTACATGGAAAATGAACTGAGGCTTGATGAAACAAGAGAAATGATTATTCTCCAGAGTAGTTCGTCTTTGTTCTTCTGCCCCTTTTCTCTCTTTATCTCTCTCTCTCTCTTCATGGATTCAATAGGGCTTTGTCTCATTCTTCACCAACGACATTGCTGTTTCGAGTTTTCAGAGGGAGGGAATACAGTTCAGATTGCATGGTTTTGTCTCAACCAACAGCTGAAATTTAGCAAAAATGATCACAAAATTCGAAGTTGAATTTCAAAGCTATTGGTCTGGCTTTATGGAATCACCGACATGCTTGTTTTGCCCATAAAGTTAATTCTTTGTCCTCTTGCTACTATTCGAGTGTGAATGCTGTACTTGTCTAATAAACTTTCTTTTGAACGATGGTTGATGCATCATATACTTGTTTTTTTAACTTATGTTGTACCCTGTTCTTTGATTCACTGGGTCCATTTTCTAAACTGCTTAGTTACCTCGTGGGAAAGATAAATGGATCTTAGATGCATCATGACAACTGAGCGCTGATGCAAAAAACTACTTCACCAGACTTCAGAGGGCTCTCCACAGATGGCTACTTTTATATCCTGCAGTAAAGTCACATTTTAGAGGAGGTGATAATGAGTTGAGGAGATTATTGACAGAATGTGATGTGAATCAATGTGAACCATTCTGCTCATTTAAAATGTTTAATTTAACCAAGATTAATTATCTGATTCCAACAAGTTCACTCTGATAAAATATGTCTTTATTCTGTCTACTGACAAGTGCTTTACACTCTGTATCAAGAAGAAAGTTACTGTAATGGATATATTCTGGTTCTCAATCAAACCAACCCTATCAAAAGTGGTCATGTGCATCTGGAGCTAAAACTGTTTTGTGGTCAAATCCTACCACCTCCAATTTAAATCTAATTGAATTGTGAGATAAGTAAGGATCCTCAGCCCATTGCCCAGAGTGTCACATTTTTCCTTTCAACAACTGCACAGTTACCTCTTGGTATTAGCTTGTTTTTTAGTCTCCTGGGCATTGTTCCATGTGGCCGTTGATGTCTAAGCACTTCTATCAAGTCAGGCCTAGAACATGTTTAATCATTAACGCATAATCAGATGAGTTTAAATCAAATAGAACCATTAGACCTATCAAAGCAAACACTATCACACTGCTTCAAGGCAGAGGCAGTTCTGTAGGGGCATGATGTGCATGTCCTTGTGTCAACAGTACATGGATATAAGCATATGACAGCGTGTAATGTTTTCACCTTTGTGGGCAGCGGTTAAAGAGAAAAGACATAAGGGAGAAGGATACAGGGACAGAGAGTAGGAAGGTTAAAGAAAAGGCAATACATAGAATGAGAAGGACGAAAGAAAGAAAAAAGTGGCAAAGGGGACAGGAGAAAAAAGAAGCACAAAAGAGTACAAACCGTGACAGACCTAAAAGGAATAAGTGAGAGGCAGACAAAAATATGCTTTTAATTCAGTTCCTCTGTTAATGAGTCACTGGATTGTGTGAAGACAGCAAACAAATATAATTTAAACACACTTGTGTGACCTAATCTTCTGTCATCAGAATTGCTGCAAGGCAATCTTAAAAGTCTTAAAAATCAACAAGCTCTTGTCATGGATAAACAAAAAATGTTCAGGAAAAAAAAAACCTTTGTTGTTGATATGACACACTGACACACAACACTATGCATAACAAAGAAAAAGTCTCTTTCTAACATGGTATAGCTTTTTAGTCTCTCAAGAACGTCTTGCACTGAGTTTAAGGTGAGTTTCATTTGTCCCATGTGAGTGGGACAAACATTTGCATGTATACTGTTAAACTTTCTTGAATTATTAACCAGTGTAAAACTGTGCTCAGGTCATTTCTGGAGAACCTCACGGCTGACAGACGAAGCCAGCCAACCAATGTTTTAGAAAAAAAAGTCTAATCTCTTTTGAAAACACATGGAGTAGCCAAAGCTAAGCTGTCCATGCTCAGCACCTACTGCTAAAATAAACAGAGCTGCAAGGACAAATGCAGAGTACAGAAAACAAACAACTGGATGAAAAACATGTACACAGGGATAGACTAAAACGATCAGGAAAGGGGGATCTTGAATAAAATAGAAATGTGTTTGCACATACATATGTACAAATACGTTTGTTTGTTCTACTAAAGAAAGCAGATCTGCAAATGCTCACTGTCAACTTCAATACACATCAGCCACAATAATAGAGCACAACAGAGGAAAAGAAAGGCTTTGTCAGAAGCTTAAGTCTGTCTTTCTTTCTTTTATTCAAACATTCTCCACTTGGCATTCCAGTTATTTTATTTCACTCAACTGTAAACTAATAAGTTAGAATTTCACATAAAAAGAAGCACATGCATATCTCTCATAGTGAGTTTACCATTAATTATTGCATCTTAATCCTCATTTATTCTCTAGCCTTAACTGTATGTCTTCAACCTAGTGTCTGTAATGAAAAGACTAGATGAGCGTCCCAGGTTTGCAGGCTTTGTTGAAGACATCTGGTTCTCATAAATCAATTAAAATATATCACTAAACGAATGCACAAACAGAAATAGCATGCAACAGCTGATCATTATATGAACCTACAGTCTTTCAATGGAGCTTTTCCAAAACTCAGTTGAAGGCATTTACTACACCACAAGGATTAGCTCATGCAAAGAGTATTTACTGATATTTACACTCAAAGGTTTTTTCACAACCCCAATGTGTTCTGCATGACACAATTATAACTACAATGCTGACACAGTTCTTTCATTATAAATCAACAGACATGTTTTAATGGAAAACCACTTGCATTAATTTGTTAGGTTCAGTCTTGCTTCAGTTAACTTCACTTGAATTAAAATATCACATACACTTCAATATGACTAATATCAAGGATGTAATAAGGACAAAACAATGTTTGACTATAACTTATACAGCTGCTGAGCAGGCCTGAGAGAGCTACTCTAACAGTCTGTCAACACTGATAATGACATTGTTTGAGTTACATTCTAATTTGATAACAGTGGGACTAATCTATCTTTATATGAAAGAAGTTGTGAATAGGCCATAGTCAGAGCAATCAAAGACATCTTGGCAAAAGGTCAGCTTCTGTGCACAAGGTGTTTTTTTTCTCTTAATACCCTGAACTTCATGAAATCATTGAGTCATTTCAGAGAGAAGATTTTCTTTGAAGAGCTTGAAACCACCTTTCACACATTGAAATTATGACAATAATTAAGCAACTCCAGTGGTAATGCAATGGGCCGCTGTACAAATCAATCTCTACCAGTGTTCTGGCACACCGGAAGAGTTTTTGAATTTGTGAGTAAAATTACCCTTTAACTAAAGCATAAACATTCTGATACTGTTCAGCCGTTCTTTGATACAATTTATATTAGATTAGATTAGATTAACTTTATTAATCCCACAACATATTGACAGTATGAATTACAAATGTACAAAAGCAGAGTATACTATGTAAGTGAAAATTGGCTGGTTCTTAAATGGGAGTGCTCTTTTAAAAACAAAACCAAAAAAAAACAAGCACACGTTTGGCATGATCATTTAACACACACATTTTACAAGGATGCATATGTGAATACAAAATTGCTGTCCAAGGTTCAAGTTGTGAAGAGACTCCTTTTTGATCATGCTGCTTCACTGATAGCAGTGATAAAAGTAATTTTCATCTAAACACCAATAAACATAACAGCTGTCACATATCAAAGCCTTCGAAGTCTGTAGATAAACCCCTGAATCTTTATGAGCTACCATCATGGCCAATATCTGCAAGGCTACAACGGTAAAATCATTTACAAGGGCGGCTGAAAGTTTTGTTCTCATGATTAAGAGAGTAAATGACCCTTAATATGTGCACTGACAAATCTCTGGTTACCTTCATGTTTGTGCACCTTTATTATTGTTGTGAGAAGAGCATTAACAGTTGTGGTGGTAGGAAGAAGAAAGGCTGTTTACTTTTTTACTTTGGCCCTTCAACTGATTTCCATGCTGTTACCATAGTGATGGCTGTAGGAACAACTGTGTGTATAATGTGGCCTCAGCGGCCTCTGGCTAATTATGATGAGCAAACAGAAAATGGTGTGTGTCAGTCTGTACTTTTTTGATCTACAAAAAGCCATGCCAAAACTCTTTAATTTCAAAGCTACTGTAGCAAACACACACACACACACACACACACACACACACACACACACACACTCACACACACAGGCTGTGATATCTTTAGAGAATACACTTTGCTCTTCTGCTTTGTAAGTGAACAATAGAGGAAGGTGATATTTTCACAAAGACGCCTACCCCGGGCACTTCTAGAGGTCCATTACATGCACATAACAACTGTTTTGTAGATACAGTAGAATCCAGCAGAGCAGTTTGGTTTGGTGACAAATGAGCCCTCAGTAAATTATACTCCAGAGATCAAGTTTTCTTTCCCAAACAGATTTTATGGGCTGCTGTGGGGACCATCCAATTTTTCATGCCTCTAACCTACTAGAAACCATGGCCACCACAGACACCATATTGCTAGTATCTTTAAAATAAGTTAACTTATGGGGAGATGAGAAAAACTTTATTTCAGACTCACTCTGCTGTCTTCTAGCAACTGTTCAATGTGTTTAAAACGGAATGGATTCAGAGGCCTGTGAATTAGGTCAGTACATAAAAAACTTCAAAACAAGCAAGCATACAAATACAAAAACATGACACCTTTACTTCATTATCAATGTTATTCTTTTCTCAACACATGGTGGTCATTACAGCAGCTATCAGAGCTCTCTGGAGCATGCCCAATTCAAAAACTCTTTAATCACTATGGAAAACTCAAACAACCCTATCTGCAGGAAGACAGTCATTAGGTGGACAAAGTCTGCATGTGTGTACCCATGTGTGTGTGTGTGTGTGTGTGTGTGTGTATGTGTGATGGGACTTCAGATAGATCTAGTTTCCATTAAAACAGTAGCCCAAATTGGTATTTTCCCCAGATATTTGAGTTACTGCAAAAAATTATCAAGCTCAAAGGGGTTATCAGCACAAAACTAGTCATAAACATTTTATTTAATTCCATTATTTAAAGATAAAGAATTATACAGATAAGAGGATAAAGATATATTCATATTAAAAGCTATTTACCATATTAAGATGTCAAAGCATTCATAAGCCCGTACAAAGTATGTTAAGCAAAATAAAGGCTTACAGGCAAGTGGTAAAAAAAATGTGGTACCCTTACAGTCTGCCTCACCTTCCAGGGGTATAGGGTTTTTAGGAATATGTAAATCTATAGAAATGGCTCATTACTGAAAATATGGCCTGTAATTCAGGTAATCATTATCATTATAATACCCTGGTACAACTGTCATGTGGACAGGTTATCCACCTGTGATACAGACAGCAGCATGTCAGGGAACAGTGTATTATAACTCATTATCCATGTTTGCCTCTCTGCTGCAGAGCTCAGCTGTAAAGTGAAATCTGAGCAAATGGGCACATAAATGATAAGGGCGTTATGTTATACTGTACACCTAAGACACAGAATGTAGAGAAAATGGGGAGAGAAAATGATGTAAGAGCAGATGAAAGATGACGCAATGCTCTTCAGCTCACTGAATCTGACTCCTTCATGGCAAACATTTATACTGTGTGTGTTACACAGAAAGAGGGAGAGGGGAGAGAGAATGATGACTCTCTATATTCCCCCATCTCTCTTTAGCTCTGTTCCTCCCTCTCTTTCTCTCTGCAGTGAGTGAGGTGATGAATGTGTGTGTCTCTCTCAGCTCCTATTAATAGTGTGGAACAGGGCTGGAGGTGTCAAAGCTAGGGAGAGATGAGATCTCTCACTTTCTCTCTTTGCCTCTCACACACATACAGAGTTGAAGCAGACTCTACCAGAGTCCAGATGTAGCAGAGGTGGGGTGTAGGTGGGGGTGGGGGGCAGAAAGCAGACGAAAAAGGGTAGAGGTCGAAGACAAAGCCAGCAGCAGAGCTTCAGACAGCATACTGACGGATTTACTACCTATACGATAAAGCAAACAACCCACAGAACTTCTCAGCACAGTGGGGTGAAAGACTGGACTTGCACAGCAGAGCTATACAGACAAACACACTAACACATAGGTGCCCGGACTCACACACCGTTAAACAGTGAGTTAACTGATTTAACCCAGTCAGCTCAGTATGGCAACAGGGGTCTGTCAAGACAGTATCCTAATTCCTTAAAGACATGAGGAATAAACAGAGAAGACCACTCATTTCACTCTCAGTCACATCTGTGTGCATATTCCTACCTCGTGAGTTGGTAGCTAGGTCGGCCACTTTCTGAAAGGCATCCAGGAAGGCAGCCACAGCAACCACTGTCGCTCTAGGAGAAAAGACGAAGACAGGGGGTTAGGTTTAGGTTAAGAAAAAAAAAAAAGAAAAAAAAATAGACTCTACTGATATGAAACAACTTACAGCAATAAAAACTATGCAAAAAAATCCCAGTGCAATACTCAGGCAGAAGCTGGATTTCAAATCAGTCAAATGTTACACACACACACACACACACACACACACACACACACACACACACACACACACACACACACACACACAATGTTACTAGCTGATCTGCAGTAATTACATACAGGTGTTGGCCAGCAAAGACATAAACTGATAAGATGACGAAAACATATGTATTAGGCCTCCTTTTCCTCTGAAAGTGGGAAAAAAAACATCTTTTGCACATGTATGCAGCATATGTGTCCTACAGGGGTGATATTTGCATCATTTGATTATGTCACTAATATTACCCGTGATAATTTGAAAATGAAAGTAAGTATCATTGTGCATGTCTATATTGAAAGTGTATGTATGCAAGTTAAAACTTAAACGTACCCTGCTGTGTGAGGAATGTCTATGTGATTACTTAGAGACCACTGGAATCTGTCCGGCTCAGCAGAGCAGCTTAGTTTGCCACACTTACAGGTCAGTGAAAGGTTCAGTGTGGGATCTACCCTGTACAGCTCTGAAATGGAACAGGGGCCCGTGACAAGTTCGCAACTCATACCTGCTTATCTGTCATCTTGTATAATTTACCAAGTATTTTCAAACTGCAGCGTACAACTATGCCTATACATAACAGACTGAAGAGAGGGCAAAATCCAGTCCCGTCATAAAAAAGAAATGGGAGCTTGGTGTAAGATTACTTTCTGTTTTAGTCATTACAGACACCACTTTAGTGGTATTCCAATTGATTGCCTGTCTCGCCTCCTGTCTGACCGGTTACTTTGCTAGCTGGCAAAAGGCTGCCCCATTGGAGGGAAAGCTGACTGGTTAAGTGGCCAACACAGACTGGCCTACTTCAGAAACAACACACCTCTCATGATGAAGATCACGGGTATTGAGATAAAAGGCCCTTGGTATGTGTGTGTGTGTGTGCACGTGTATGTGTGCGATATCTGATCTCCTCAGCAGAGACAAGACTATCAGTCATGAATGCTACACAAAGAAAAACACAATTGTCTGGAAATTTTCCAAGGCATGTTCAGTCACAAAAGGTTGTTTCTTCTAACCTTGAGTACCGTAATTTGAAAACAATTGTTACCTTCCATGGGCCAACAGAAAACCCTTGTAACACTTTGAATTTCCATACAAACTCTAGACAGATACCTTTCACAGCTGGGCAGAAAACAATAGCTCAATATAAGACAATGGTGACTCAAGTTTGACTTGCCGATGGAACCTAGTATTTTAAAGTTCACTGGCAGTGGCAGTAGTGCTGTTAATGCATGGGCTTGAAGTGGGGTGATATTCTTAAACAGGAAGTAAACTGATTTTACATATCAGTCTGTTACTGATGTATGTATGTATGTGAGAGAGCTCCCTAAATCTGACAAACTGCCTCAATTGATGTCACTTGAGGCAGCATTGATTGGTCCTGAAGACTGAAGTTGGAGAAATAAAATAGTCTAGGGGTGTGGGGTTAGAAAGAAGTGGGGGTACCTGGCCTCTGTAGCCCACTCATCATCTTTGCTTGAGACTACATTACCCATTATGAGCATTACACACCAAAATCTCCAACTGCACTGCAAGAGGTCAAGTTGTAACATGGGTAATGTAGGTGCAGGGCTTTGAAAAGGATACGTGAAATAACAACAATACCTCTGGTTCTGCTGTGTCAAATTTGATGTTTTTTGAAACTGTCCAACAATGAATCCAATGCTGAAATGGTGGATTACTCTTTTAATGCATGTCTTCTGGGGTTAGAGGAAACAACATTAAAGCTAAAATGTTTAGATTTTTTTTTTATCTCAACTGTCTCAAGACTGTTGAAGTTGTCAGTTGTTTCAGCAAGTTACAGCTGCAAGCATGACAGAAAGGGAAACCAGAACATAACTGATCAACTGATAAACAATACAAAACCTTGAGGCAAAACATAATTTTGACTTAAGGTTGTTTATTGTTTCTACATTCAAGTGGCTGCCAAGTCTTAGCATTCAGTCAATGATGGAACAATAATTTCCTTTATAACTTAAAAACCCAATGTAATATTGGCTAATATGTGCTGTGTTGTTGCAGATCTGACCAAAAGATCCAAGGGTGTGTCCTGCAAATGGAAAAAGAAACATATGCGCAGGCACACACACATTCCTTTCTATTTACAGCCCAGTGTGGGCACCCGAGGAACCTCCAACTGATATCTGCCTCCACTAATTTATAACATGTAAACATTGGTGGATCATACTTTACCTGCACTTGCACCAAAGTCTTGTGCAGTCAACATTTACTTATTGATCCAAAACAGGTTTATGTGGGCAGTGTTTTTAACTGAAGCTTGCTTTTAGCATCAGTGCACCAGAGCACTGAAGAACAGTGTGCAGTAGTTTACAACAATTACTAGTAATGACTATCTGCTGTAGTGTGTTCTGTGCTTTTCATACACTTTATATATACACTTTCAACTACTATCAGTACAATGAGAGGAAAGGGAAGAATCATAGCTTAACACTCCACAGAAAATTGTTTAAACAGCAGCACTGCAAGAATTCAACGTGAAACTTTACATATTTTCCGGCTCAATCGACAGTGAAATTGGGGAACTTCTCAAGAAGCAAATTAATACTAAATTGCAAGGACAAAATAATCAGGTTTTAATTTCAGCTCTGACAGTCAGCCAGAAAGCCTTAAGACTTCTGTGGCTGTACAGATTTTAAAAAATAAATAAAATAAAAAATAAAATAAATATTATAATAAAATAAATATTTAAAAAACATTGCTGCTACAAGCTTTCAGCTCTGCACAGTACTCCAACAATGACATGACTGCTACCATTGGCCTTAAAATCTGCAAACGCCCCTGTCCTGGAGTCAAGACAAATGACTTTAACATATCTATTCTGCAAGGCCTTGACCAAGCCAATCTAAACTCCCCATAGACCCTGTTGTAGTACAGCAGAATGATCTTTCTGACAATGATACAGTCAGTGCTGCTGCCCCCAACCATTCTTAGTTCAACAGAAACTGGAATGTGACTGTAATTCATCTGCATCATAGAAAGGCCTCCTTCTTGAGCCCAAATAAATTTTGTAAACTTAAAGTTCATAAGTTGAATTTGAAGTTTTAAGGTGGTCTTTTTCTTCACATCATGAACTTTAAACCAGGAGAAGGGGGGCCTCTGTGTAAGCCTTGCTCTGACACAGCTGCATGAACCATGACCCACCAACCAGACCAAACACTCACAAGTTAAAAGAGGACTGTGATTAGAAATCAGCCAGCCTATATTCCACCCTGCCCACTTTCTTCAAAGCTTCTTCTGTGCACATGCATATATGTGAGTATATATAAGTGTGTGTGTGTGTGTGTGTGTGTGTGTGTGTGTGTGTTTGTGTGTGTGTGTGTGTGTGTGTGAGTGTGTATGTTGTATGTGTGTGTAATGGCTGCTTAAAATCAGAATAGCCAGAAAAAAACAGCATATTTGGACCAAAAAATGACAGAACAGCCCCAACACTGTAATTGGTTGATTTCCTAGTCGCTTTGTGAGAGGGGAGCAGAGGGGCTAAATTACAGAGTAGTCTGCCTTAGGATGTCATTACACAAACAGACATATGCCACTACCACTGCTGGCTAGTCACTTATCCAGGCCAAGGAGGGACGGTGGGTGTGTTTGTGTTTTACTGTGAGTGTGCACCTCTATCGAGTCCAGTCCCTAAACAGATTAAAGAGGTCTTTGGGTGGGAGATTATCATGTAGTCATAAGGTCTAATTTGGCCACATTTGTAGTGGCTTGAGACCAGCTTTAAAGCAGACAGAAAAAGTCTTATTTGTAGGTCACCAAGAGCAAGCCCAGATAGCACACTCTTATTAGTGCTCCAGCAGCAAGGGCATCGTTACAGCCAGCCATATGCCACAACCACTGCAGCCTGGAGCGGGGCGTAGGCCAAGCTTTTAGATGAATGACACTCAACTCATTCTGTCAAGGAGAAACTGATCTTTTCTGGGACCATCACTGGACTAATCCTGATAGAACAAGATAGTGGTGTAAAGCTGCAAAATGAAGAGGTCAAATATGGGACAATGATTATACATTATAGCATATTGATATATTGGACTGAAGACAAAGTTTTCACACACATCTTCATCATCAAGCAACTACTGACCTACTATGACAGGGTAAAGATATCTCACTGACATAGTGTAGGTTCAACTCACCTTCTCACTAGCACAATAACTGCAGATTTGTTCTTTTGTCATTGCCCCCCTGTCCAGACACACAGACATCCTACTGCTAAACAGCCAGTCATTAGCAACAAGGCCACAAATACTCCCCTAAGCTTTAGCATGGCAGGGTCACATATTTAACCCCTCAATGATGGAGACACTTGAATAACATATCACCATTAATCAGTCTTAATATTGCGAAAATGGAAGAATGGGACACTGAGTGGCCCCTGGAACGTATTGTTAAATCCCTGAGCCTTTATACAACTGTCAATCCTCGTCTGTCTGTGGACACGTGGACACTTAAATGGCTAGAGAACTGCCATGCATTGTTAATCAAAAAATAATTTAGACCACGGGACATCCGTATTTACAGTAGTTGCTGGACAATGAGCTTTTATTTCAGCTGTCATAGGTTGTTTGTCTCTTGACACGTGGCCACTTAAAGCCAACTAGGAGAGGTGGCTGGGACTGGCATCCATTGTCAGCATAAGACTTGGAATAATTTTGGCATGAGGTGTCCAAATATACAGCATTAGAAAGACAAATTAAATCAGGCTTAAAGAAGACTAAATGGGGGAGAAGAACACATATTGACCTCTGGACAGTATAGCTAAGACATTGGGCTTTTATGTAAACTGTCAGTGCTTGTTAGTCTCAGGACACATGGCCATTTTAAACTTCTTGGGAAGAGTACTGACACTGACATCTAATGTAAAAGCCAGATAAAATACAAATACATTGATAGAATGAAATAACGCAGGGTATCGGTTATGTAACAATCACAGTAGTATTTCCCTACCAGTACTGCTGTGTTATACGTCACGCCTCGGATTCCAGAACGCTGGCGTGCTATATACAAATCACACACTGGGGTAGCATAATGCCAGCTTATCTAGTTCAGTGTAAACAACAAAGGTGGCATAACGAGGGGTCTTTTTTAGCAGCGATATAGTGGGATTCCTAGATAAAAATGGGCTAGTTACAGAAGAAGATCGTGCTGTGAGATGACATAATTAAAAGAGTGCTAGTCAAACCTCAAACAAACAACAATAATCTGGAAAACATGATGGAAATTTGGCATTTCTGTTTTATATATTCATTTTTGGAAGATTACTCATCAGACCACACAGATCTGATGTTTTTGTTGGCAGCAATTTCTTGTCAATCCAGTGGAGCGGAAGCTTTAGAGGAAGTCACATTCCTCATGTACATCATGATTTATACGCTGACCCATTTTTCTTTTATCACCTTTTCCAAGTCTAAACCCTTTTTTGGGGGATATTTCTGGTATTTCTACAAATTTTTTTTATGTGCAATATAAATATGCTTAAAACAGGTGAATGGGAATGTACTTAATGTCTACATCAGTTTAAATGAATAAATTAAATCATTAACACCATTAGCCTGTGTAATATTGAAATTACTGGAGCAACTTAATGACTAACTGAAAATGTTGATTACCCCTCTTTTTAATTTTATCTATTGTAAT
Source organism: Seriola lalandi dorsalis (assembly GCF_002814215.2). NCBI lineage: Eukaryota > Metazoa > Chordata > Actinopteri > Carangiformes > Carangidae > Seriola > Seriola lalandi. The sequence continues at coordinate 196,576 of NW_019524940.1, forward strand.
AGTTTGTTATAGTTTATGTTATTAATAAAAACACACAGAAACATATAAATGTGTTGTACGTGCATACAGACATGCTCTCACCTGAGCTGTGACTGCAGTTTGCCAGCCTTGGTGATAAAGTCCTCCCAAATAGGGTAGCTGCTCTGTGGTAAAAAAAAGGGACACAAACATGACTGACACAATCATCAGAACACATTTCAATATTCCCACAGTTACATAACAGTTCAATCAACATGATGCCATACTGATGCCTCACCCTATCTGCAGGGCTTAACAGAACTAACCAAGCCTTATGCTTTCCCATATATGTTACCCAATTAAGTCACCGCCCAAAATATGTTTTTCCATATTGCTGCCAGAAGACCTGAGGGAATCTCAGAATTTGGGATGTAAGAATAAGTTTTGCAGTTTTGTATGTGATGGAAAAGCATGAGGTGTGATCTATATACAGACTTAAGATCTAATGACAACTTACTTTCAAATATTTCCAAACAGCTTGCTTTCAGTTTGCTCCTACTTTGTTTAACTTTTTATTATCATGTTATCTATTAATGGGACAACAGACATTACCATCATGTCCTGCATGTGTTAGGCTGAAAAATGGGTCACAGGCCTCTTTTGGAAAGATCCCCACACAACAAGGGCACTAATACTATAGTATAATGAGCCTGGTTCCCAATGGGACTCTAAATTTACCCAATTCAGGTCCCGGTCTGAAAATAGTTGAAGAGCCTTTTATCAAAACTATCACAGAGAACAAGTGGCCTAATGCATCGACAAGAGGAGGCTAACACAGCACAGTAGTAACGCAGCACATGACAAAGTGATGAATATAGCATGAGCACATGTTTGTCACTGATGTGCTACTACTCTCAGGGGGCTGAGGAATGTCATGTTATGCTGTCAAACATTACACCCAACAACCATTTCTCTACCTACAGTAACCCCTTCTCTTGCTCCCATTCTTTGTGTCTCAGAGTCTCCCTTACATCCCTTTTTTTTTTTTTTTTTTTTTTTAAATCTCTGGTGTCTCTAGTATAGCTTTCTCTCTCTAAAGAGGTCATCACTATCAGCTGCTCTAGTGCAGATATCAAACACACTCTAGAACCATGGCAAATGAGCTTTCCCTGCATTCTCCACTCTTGTTGACAGATTAGGTTTACATAGAAAGTCAGTGAGATGTCACTTTGTTCCTTGAGTCTACAACCCCATCCAGTAGTTCTGTAAAAGAAAGGGAACACTTAAAATTTGAATAGCTTATGTAAAGACAAAGCAAAGCACTAGCTATTTGCATATTTTCACTGGTGTTGTCTGGCTGCAAAGTCCCCTGACACTTAAGAAACAGGGGGACTGCTTAGTCAAGTGAGACATAGGATGTTGAGAAGTGCTGAATGTCTGAGCAGTATTCATAACAAACTTTGTGACTCTAGGAGACCCTATGGCTGGCCATTTGACCTACACATGTCAAAGCCTTCAGACCCTGTGGACAATTTTCTACCCTGACAGCCACATTCCCTGCATTCCTCCAGTCAAGTACAACAGCTGGGAAATCTGCTAATTGTTTCATCAGCCAAGCTCTGTCAAAAATAACATCAAAATAAGATGCCCTAGTTTTGTGACTGATGTTGCCCTATTTAGCCTTTAACCAATGTCGACTGCTGCATCCACTTCAAACCGGAACAAATTAACGTCTTTTTCCCCATCAAGAGAATAGACAAGAATGGAGCAGACTGCAGTCAAATGTAATAATTTAACTACCACAAAACGAGAACCAATGCAGGTGAATATATGGTAAGACCAGAATCACTATACTAGCAATCATTAACAAACATTTTAAACAATATCCTAAATTGACTCAGCTCTACTCCGTTTTTATCGACTTCTACATATACAATAAAAAAGGTTGGTGTGGCTCATAGTTGTTCAGAAGTCTGACAGTTAGCTCACGAAATTATCGTTGCTTAATAACATGAATTTCTTGTTTAGTTAATGTTTATAGGAAATCCAAATTCACAACCAAAGTGGATGTTTGGAAAGTTAACTAGCCGCCAGAGTCAGATTTTGCTCAACTGCTCTTAGATAACACGACTCGTGTTGCAAACTTAAAATTTCTTACTTTCATGTCTCCGATAACAGTTTGGAAAAGTCCTCCGAGCGCGCTGCATTCCTTCTCGATCACAGCCTCCATTTTCAGGACCAACTCCACTGGTCAGTCCCGACTCGGTGAGCCGCTTTCAGTTCGCCACCTCCGCTCTCCAGGAAAACCAAAAACTCCAATTGAAAATAACAAAAACGAACTAACCTGTGTGAAATGGTTTCTGCTGTTCTGACACTGATGAACAACAACTTTTAACTCTGTCAAACTTGTACAGAAACGCAGCTCAGTTCTGCTCTGCTGAACCGTTTACTTCCAATCAAAAGACGCTGTTGGGACGAAAAGAGAAATTTAAACCCCCCTCTCCCCTCCACGCCGACTCGGTCAAACCCATGGCTGTACCGTCAAGGTAATGTTTTGCAGTTTGCTAGTCGAAACTAGAAATAATCCACGGCGTTCAGCTAAAAACGTTATTCGCTGTCTTGACAGGTAAATACCCACAGTCAGACAGAGATATACCAACACTGCCGTCTCAACACTGAGAGAAACGACACGAGAAATAAGCGTCAAGTCTAACTGAATACGGGCAAAAGGCTTTTCCGGTTGCTTATTTTCCACCAAAATAAAATGCTGGATTAATGAAGGTTTTAACGTTACCCTAAATATATCCGTCCTTCTAATATAATGTTAATTATACTTTTGTGTAATTTCAAAATTAGCATTTGGTTGAAGTAGTAAGACAAGTGTTAATCAAAGCAAGACACTTTGAAAGGGGTATTCCTATATACCACTACTATTACTACTACAATTAAACTAAAAATTAGTCTGATACCACAATATACAGTGTTTCCTTCAGTTAAACGCATGAATCAAACATTAGAGGTTCCGCTCAAAGCTCGGGGGAAAATTTTAAAGTAAAACTTTGGCACAGAATATGTGACCTTTTATTGTGATGGAAGGCCGGCGATACTTCCGGTGTAAGTATGCTCTTATGAATCATAATTGATGGGAAGTGCAAAGGTGAGCGGTGGGAAATAAAGCCCATTCACGAGTTGTTTGATGCTTTTCATTCTGTAGCATTTTACTGTACGCAGACAGATATTAAACAGCAGAATATATAGGAGAGTCATAAAAAAATCTCTTCTAAAACTCATACCCCTGTGAGTTTGATTGATTTCGTAAGTGTTGAGGGTGCATGATACAAGCACAATATTGCACAGCACCACCAGCATTTTTTGTTTATGCTAACCTTTTGGTGTTTATGTATAAACATGGCATAAATAAAAACTCATGCAACAACGTTGAGCGGTTGTAGATAACGGGGGACATCTAGTGGCTGAAATAAAAATAACATAAAATCACTGCAGGGAGTTAAATGGAAATGTTACTTTAATTTCATCCACGGATGCAAATAATGAATCTATTATGGTGTGGTTGCTATAAATATCATAGTTCCTAGGGGCATTTATAGATTGAAATGTTTATAAATTGCTGCAAGAACTAACATTTCTGTCAAAGATAGCCATATTAGCCTTACGGACTTCTCAACAGAAAATATTTATATTGTGTACTATTGTGCACTAAACTATACTACAGTACACACTTAACTATTAAGTTCAGGGTCTCTGTGTTAAGTAGCATATGCATATATGCACAGAAAGAGCAGAGAAAAATCTAGTCTCCACCCCTTTTCGATTTTCATGTGTTGCTGCATAAATAGCTGCATACAGGCAATAAGCAAGACAATGTGCTTATAGTCAAGTCTGACAGAAGTTTGATTTGTGTTATTTATTACAAATATTCGTGGAATTCTCAGATTTCTCAAAACAATACACAATCATTATAATGCATTGCTATTCAGGATGATTGCATAAATACTACATTTTAATTGCCACAAAAGGAAGTTGTAATGATGCATAAATAATATTAGGACAGGGGTTACCAGAAAGCCAGAGAAGCTTCATGTTATGATCTGCCCCTGAGTGACTTTCCGTACTCTATATTATTTCCTGTTTTATTTTGAAACAAATTACTTTTAGGTTGCTGCTGTTATATTCACTTCCTGCCTCAGTGTGTTTCCCGCCTTTTGTGATTCCCTGCCCCGCCCCAATTAGTTGCACCTGTGTCTCGTTACCTGCTGCTCCTTTCGTGTGCATTTAATCTCTGTGTTCCTGTCAGTTCGTCCGTTCTGTCTCATGTTGTTACCGCGTGCTCCTGTTGTGTTCCTGGTTATTCTTCCTGTGGTTCTTCCTGTGTGTATTTTTCTGGATTCTGGCCTGCCATCTTGTCACCACGTCACCCTGTAAGCCTGTTTTCTTCATGAAAATGTCTTCACTGCACTTACCAGCATTCATGATTGTGTGCTATAAAGGCATTTTTGGCCACTTGATGCGTGGCAGAAACAAGCTGGAAACAATTAAGTTTATATGACAAACTTGTAAATGAACAGTTGCCTATTTACACGTCCAGCAGACATAGAGCAACATTATACAGTAGCCCAAACTATAAATGAATAAATAAATAAAGCAAACCAAAAATGGACAAAAGTATGTGGACAGGAGTGTATCATTACGTGTTGTATTGCTTTTTTGATGGCCATACTGAATACTGAAAACGGTTGATTCAAGGGTGTTGCCATAAGGAACTGTTAATCAGATCATCCAAATGGTACTTTATGTTTTACCCTTTCTCTTATTGTGAGAGTAAACCATGCTGACCCAGAGCTCTTTTATGACTCAAAAACAGACTTGAAAGTCAGTCTAGCTTGCTCTCTTTTGAGCAAGCAGGGACAGGCAGTCTATGTGGGATTTTGGGCGAGCCTGATGATCCCTTTCAGGACTTCATCTTTTTGTTGGCGCTACTCTTGGAACTGGCTCTCCACCTGTCTCTACTCATTTTGCCGCAGGATAAGTTGCTCCCTCATATTCCTGTTCTCAACTTTCACAGACTTTATGTCATTGATGGCAGAGTACAGGCAGGACATATCCGAGACTTTGCATAACTGCATTTTGATGGAGCTGGTAAGTGTGCAGCTGCAGCCTGTACTGTGTTGGGGTGTACAGGGCAGGACCAAACTGCTTTTGACTGACAAATAGAAACATACTGTACATGTAGTTCATGTCTAAAACTCCAGTTCGACCATGACAGAACCTATACATATAAACGGTTGAATCTGTTTTTGTCTAAGGATAGGACTCCTTTAAACCAGCATAGAGCAACATGTAACCACAGCCAACAACTCAAATTCATACATATATGAAAAGCACTTTTTTTTCTCATTGCTACCAACTGTTGATTCCTGTTTTCCTGAGCTGGAGATGGCTGAAGTGGATACAATGGCTTAGTTGAAAGGCCTGTGTACAATATAACTAGGGACTCCATTATTTTTATTAAAGAACAGATGGAACATGTTATTAAGAGGACAATCATGCTCACCATTGTTACAGTTCTTCATTCAGTGCAATGATTAGATGTTCATTTGATTTCATTAAATTTTTCTTTTTCTGTAGTTAGTTTGGCCAGATCTGCAAATTAGAAGCAAAGTTACGAGTCCAAGTATTTGCCTACAGGTGATTTAACTTGTTTATTGAAACAACTACAGTAGATTTTCTTAAAACAACCAGTCAGTTGACCACTCAAGGTTACACACAAAGTTTTGCTGGACACCAGTGATGTTCATCTGTGTGTAGTGCCAACAGTGAAGTGGTTCACTAGGGTCTGTCCTGTTCCAGCACCATGGACAGAGTTCTGCCACTGAAACTGCCTGTGTTTTCTCAAAGCCCAGCTGACACAGGAAGAGTCATATTTACACATTACTAGTCAAAGCCAATCTGTTGAAAAAGCAGCAAGCTTTTAGCAACAAGATACCAGGGGCTGGGATGATTTGTTGTGAACTTCCAAAGGATTTATGGATATTTCTGGCCTTGTCTGTGTATCTTTCAGTGTCACTTCAGTAATCCTTCCCTTGGTGAGCAGACAGGGCTGGAGGTAAGAAAATGTTCCTATTATATTTAGGAGTAATGGTATCTGTTCTGGTTTAGGATTTTGTGAAATGATGCTGCCTGGGACACTGTTATAAACCAGTATACCCCTGTACACTTGCTGAGTTTGCTTTCATAAAGCCCCTATATGTAGGATTTGAAATTTTCTGACTTGATTCATAGTAGTAACATAAAAAAAAAAAACTGTGGTAGACAACAATGCATCCAAACAAAAGCTGCTTTTTTTCTTCAAAACCTTTATTTCTGTAGTTCTAAAATACATTTTAAAAAGTCACAAACAGCAAGTGTCAAAATCAACAATGCTTCATTTTTCAACTACTTTAAATTAATAACATTTTAATAGCCTATTGCAAACAAAAGTATACAATAAATACAACTATAAATCATGTAGCAAGTAAGAGTTATTGATTTGGACAATTTAATGATGTATCAATACAGTTACAATAATGGTCAAACACTAAAAACATACTGTATATTTAAACAATCCACTAATCAGTTTTCAATATAGTAGCTGATAAAATGATTTTTATTGATGCTCAAATTAAATGATTAGTTTGTAGTAGATCTCACCACAATAAGATTTATTGAACCCAGACTTTGGTTGGTAGTAAGTCACAGGAGTTATCCATACAGGACAGCACTCAGAAAGTTCAAACAGCAACAGATACTATTATGTGATAAATATTGACAGAGTAGCACAAAATTACAATATTGGGAGAAATTGTTATGCCAGATATACTGAGAAAATTTAATAAAAAGTGCTCATAAAAAGTAATCAAAACTTTGAAATTCAAATATCGGATCAATTCACATTTTAAATAATGGCCACATAAAAAATATAAGAACAGTTGTTAAATCTAGAGTGACTTTGCAGCTCCTTAGCACCAAAGTAACTGGAGGACAGTGAAAACAATCACTTTGCTTTTCAGGATCTTTCCAAAACATTTTTTTTAAATGTCCTGTTGTGCTTATCCCTTTAGCAGCATACATAGACATGTTTTTGCGGTGACTGAAAACATTTCTTCCAGTGAGGATGTGACTTAGGAAATGGGTTAATATCTGTAACATTAACAAAGTGGGTAAGAAAACAAAACCATAACTGTCAGAGGCATCACTTACATCTTTCAGAATTATTCTGTATAGCCTCAAAATGCAAAACCTTCCCATGTAGATTTTCCTGGCAATATTAAGGGAAGCTGCAAACAGTGAAATCATCAGATTAGCAGTAGAGGAATAAAATTAAAACGCTGCTAACTGGACAATAACTCCTATTCTTTAACACTGTTCTCAAAATACCCTTAACAGTCATTCTCCAGAATTCTTGACAGATGTTTTGACTGAGGCAGAAACTTTGTCAGCTACACTTTGCCAGTGTAGCTTTGATGCTGTGATCGCTTGCTGACAGGAGTTTCCCATCAGGAAATAATATTGTTTGTATATAGCAGTGCTCTCTATGGAGATTTGAATGGTGCTCTGATGTTATAATACATGCTGAAGTTATGAAGCATTTGTAAAATTAGTTTGTTGGTTCTGGTTACATCCTCCACCTCTTGAACCCCATCACCATACTGCAGCCGTAGCATAGTGTCGCTACAAATGCAAATATCTAAGACAAAAACAGAAAATAAGTCAATAAGTTGGTCAGGAAAGAAAAAAAAAAACAATTTGTAAAGTTTGAAACAAATAAAAGCAAAGGAAGTGGAGCATTATTAAAGCTGTAACCAGCAAATATTTGACATTTTTACATAATTATTTTTGTCAATTATCAAAGTTTTCTGTCAAATTGACTTTAAAAAGGACCTAGTCTGAAGGAAGTAGCCAAAAAGAAGAAATGTGCTCTTTTTTGAGCCTTCCATTGTATATAGCTTTCACATTTAAAGGTAAATTAAGCTTAGATGAAATGCAAAGAGAGCTGCATGTACCGCTGTTCATATACAGTAGTATACTGTTCACATACAAAACGTGTTTTATTATCCAAACTGGCTTGATCCATGAACTCGGAAGTGAACATATTATTGAAAATTTGTCCAGTGACATACAATTGAACATTTTTTTTTTTTTTAATGACGTTCATGAAGATTTATGTTTTTGGCCAGCATAGAGATTAGGACACATTTTTGTCAAGATTACCCAACATGGCGTCTATTTCTCAGAGGATTTTGATAAAAATTCAGTTGGACTCAAGGAAGAGCTGATTAGAATTTGGTGGTCAAAGGTCAAGGTCACTGTGACCTCAGAAAATACAGTTTTGGCCATGACTCAAGAATTCATATGCTAATTATTATTTTAAAAATACAAACAATACCTTTTTTTTTTTTTTTAAACTTCCTTTTAAACTCTCCACTATATATATATTATGTGTCTGGACAGATGTGGATATAAACTGCAGGTTGATTGGCTGGCAGAGGCGTACAACTATGAGGCGGTAGTTCTAATTATCACATTGTTTTATGGCCTGACAGATCTAACTGATAGCTGGACACCACAGGCATACACAATATTCTGTTTAAACACTCTCTCTCGCATGGTATCAAAAGGTGCATGCAAGTTTAAACCCAAACAAAACCATAACCAGAGTTTAGTCAGCGGGGAGGTTACTTTGTACAAACATGTCAAATGATGTGTTTTTCTGGCAGAACTCATTGAGAGAGAAATAGCGCTGATGTCAGATTTAGTTTTGCTTCAATGATTGTAATGAATAAATCCTCTCATGCCTTTTCATAGGCACTATTACTTTGATGTTGGGCTATGTTTTTTCAGACACAGTAGCTCTGTGAACTTCAGTAATATGAATTAAAATGCACAGATTATGCAGTAGACAATATCACAGACACAATTTGAAAAGATATACAGCACTCACCGTGGCCGCCACATTAATACTGTATTGCTTGTCACTCAGGACTGTGAATATATTGCCTCGAGGGTAGGTTATGCACATGACGGTTTCAGTGCTGTTAGGCAGTGGCTTGATGTGGGCTCCTCCGTTTGCTGCTGTAGTTGCTGCCTCCAACACGAAGGCAGCAAAGTAGAAAAGCAAAGCTACAAAATGGTAAAACACATCCTGGGAAAAAGAACAGAGAAGAAATTAGAAATTACCACAAACTAGTTCAGGTTCAGGTTTCAAGTGTACCCAACTACAAAGTAAAGTTGTGGTGTGTGTGTTTTTTTTTTGTCAACTTGCTGAACAACTGTTAAATTCAACTACCCAGGAGAAAGTGTGGGAAAGAGGAATGAACAACGTGAGGTTTATCGCACTGGATAATTATCAGACAATGGCTGCCTGGTGACAATGGCTGCCTGGTTACTCCAGCTACCTGCACCTTGGCATTCATATTACAAACCAGACCATCTAACGGAGAATTAACCATTTTAATTCATTGTAAAGCATAAAGCATAACACTGTAGATATAACAAACATGATGGCAAGAAAGAATATGGGAAGACAGAGAATAGGATAGAAGATGGAGAGGAAGAGAGTGAGGGCGTGTCAGAGAGTAAAGACGTTTAATGAGAGTTTGTGTGTTCGATCCTAAGAGCTTGGCGGGACTACAGTCAGGCCTTTGTTGTGCTTTGGTGTGAGCTCATCATCCATGTCACTCATTGTTCAGCTGAAAACAAACAACCTCACATGCCTGGCTACTCCTGGGAGCAGGGCCTGAAGCCTGAGGCAAGGCTGGCTCTGTCTGAGAGCCCAGACTTAACACAGAGTCCCCTACACTGACACAACATAAGAACATGTCACTGGTTCTCACTTTTTTCACATCATTGATATATTTAACATAGTTATGGCAAGATTTGAAAATGGCCTGCACAGCATACCAAGACTGTCATGTAATACCGTTTCATATTATTTCTTTACTCCACTACCATGTTATTATTAACCCATGTGTAGTTACATTTCCTTTTAGGGTAAATTACTGAACATGAGCTTAGGTTGATTTTTATATCTGAATTTTGGCCTCAGAAACAAGCCTAAATGTGTTGCTTTCCACTGAAATAGAAACTGCTGACAAACGCTGCAGTCACGGGTATCAGCATCTTCCATCATATCTCTTTTTATGCAAAATGTTCAGTAGGATTAGAGCTAGCTAAGCTAGTAGAAGTATGCTTCCCCAGTTCCCATGATAAGCCCTGAACTCACTGAATCTATTTATGACTATGAAGAAAATCATCATAGTTGTATGGACTTGTGTGAGTATTCTGATAGATCCTGTTTAGGTTAGGTTTGTGAATCACTACTAGCAGGTCTACAAAGTCCTTCAAACCACCTGATTAGTGTGCATTTAAACAGTCACTCATGTCTGTCATTGTCAGAACATGCTCAAAGAAGACAGCAGGCTTTGCTGGTTTTAGATTGTTGCAGGTTCTGACTCATGTTAGGATGAGGAAGTGTAACTGCTTATATTTGAATAAGTCACAAAAAGCGTTGTATGTACTTATAAGAGAGCTAATAAATCAATGAGCTGTGTCACTGTACACTGGAAGAGAAGAGACATAATTTACTTTGGTAACTTATGTAATGAGCACTTGTTTCAATTGTCCCTATAGTTACTGGTATAGTGGTTGCCTTAGTAAAAATGGCAGAAAGGGGGCCTGTCTATGTATAAGATTTGGTCAGAATTACTTTTTTCAATAAACTAAGTGGCTTGATGTGGGCACACACAGAGTATATGTGTACACACTTGGATAAGTGCCGGGCAGTGGTGGGTGATATCACAAGTTTCTTTTTGTTCCTCATAGTTGAACTTGCATAACAGCCACAGTGAAGATTAGATTTAAAATACTATGTAATCTACAAGCAATCATATTGACAAAGTATTTAGTTCTCATACAATAATAGAAATAATACATAATAGAGTAATAATAAAGAGAGAGCCAAACACAGGCATCACATTGTATATTTGACTACTGTATTACAGTAATGCACTTTGGTACAAGTTAACTGACTTGTAACTTCCATGGAGCAGTCCTTGTTTAATATGTAGACAGGCCATAGCTTGAGTTGAACTGAAATACTGCCACCGCCATGAGACTGACTTGCAGTTTTGCCACTGAACCAGATCTCTGACTTTCATGCACCAAACAGTTGCTGCCATAACAACATGACCAAACACTTACAGCAATCTTAAATGATTGGACTTTTTGCTAAATGACTGCACTTACATGTTGTTTTAAATCACTTTTGGTTGTTTCATAGTGCCTTTTGACATGTTACTGCTTTTCCTAAGTATAGAATACAAAATATAGAGTGCCACCTTTTAAATTGTAATTGCGTTATTTGTGTAGGGTATACATTGGTATTTTCTAAATCAAGGAAGGATGTCAAAATGGATTATGAAGAAGTAAGACATGGATGGATAGATGGGAAGTTAGACAATTAGGATTAGGACTAACGGACTCATCAGCTCATTTGTCTGCGGCTTACCAAGAAGTTCCAGTCAGTGTTGATGCGGTCAGCCAGGCCAGTGATGAGGAGCGTGAGGTAGGCGGACGAAAGGAAGAAAGCGGTGACGGAGACAAACATCACCCAGCCCTGCAGCAGAGGCACGGGCACATTGGAGGAAGCCACAAGGATCCATACTAAACCACCAAATAACTGGGGATATAAACAAAAACTCACATTGGTGAGACCGATAAAGTACAACCTTTCTTGCATATGCAATCAGCTTTGTAATCTTCAAGATGGAGCTCGCAAAGGCAATCTCAAAGAGACAGCTTGGATTCATTTAATTGTTCATAATGTTTCAGTGGACACATTTGTATAGGTACAGGCTTGTCAGCAGTTTAGGACACACTAGAAAGACTTTAGGTATAACAAAATATGTGGACTGGTATGGTGTATCGTACTTGGCGATGCACACACCCAGCATTTTCTTTTCCAAATTACGATTCCTATTCCTCACCTTAAGATACCTATTCCCAATCTGATACCAGTGCTGTTTTTCCTCAATTTAAACTGTTTACCCCACTGCATGCAACTCACTGGTATCAACTTTATGAGGCTGCACCGTTTAAAGCTGGCAACCAGGATGCAAATTTTGTTATTGCAAGGCCACATGGATAAAATGCACTGTGTTTGGTTGGAGAATGTATGTCAGAGTAGCAAACGTTATCTTTGATGTGGTTTATTTTGGACAAAGGTGCAAAAACGGAAGTAACACAACTGATTAAAGCACTAAAATATTATGATGGTGTAAGTAACTTTAAAACAACTATTTATAGACCATCGACTGTAGTAGTTTACAGGTAGTATATATGTTGGAAAAGGTTTTAACATCAGATACGACTCAGCATTTCACTGACTTTCATTTCACTGACTGTTTCAAGCTTAAGGCCTATCTACACAGGCTTTCAGCTGCAAATAGGCCTAAAAGTTAACAGTCAAATGATTGGTGAAAATAAAGCTGCCACTCAAAACAGAAATTATGAATTGGTTACTGACTGTTAAAGTTGTTAATATTATGCAATGAGATGATGCTCACAACTCATTTGCAATTTCCTTGGCCTACACAGGTGGAAACAGGCGTTTTGATCCTCGCGGCCAGACATGTCACATTTGCCTTTGCTTTGGCTGTCAAACATGAGCAATAAACCCCAGCCTAAGGCAATGGGCACCAGTGTGCAGGTAACGTTTAAACTGAGCAGCCAGTGTTAGTAGCCTGGACGTAAAACTCTAACTTGACATGGTCAACAAAAGGCCATCAATTATTAATAAAGAAATACAGAGTACAGGTTAGGCAGACTTCTACAACACCACTGGGTCACTGATATATGTAAGAAAATAACATACAGTTGAATTTTCTGAAGAAAAAAAAAAAACGCGATACTCACTATTTCTAAAGAGACAAGGGCTCCAGAGTAAGTCCTCAATACTTCCAGTCCCAAAGGTAGGGAAATCGTTGGCGCTGGGAACGAGGTGGCAGCGGGGTTAGTGGCTGGTTCCGACATCTCTCCGTCACCCTCTCTCTTCTCTCTGTCTCCCCCTCTCCTCTGCCTCTCACTCTCTGCCTCCCAATAAAAAGCCTCGGTTAAACAAAGGACGGGAGCAACGGGGGAAATTCCTCCGGAGTCATGTGTCCATCCCCAAACAGGTCGGACAGGTGCAGGGGCCACTCCCTGGAAACCAGTGCTGCATTCACGGACCTCACGGAAGCTCCTACATTACAATGCCATTTAGTAAAGGCTATTTCCGTGTCAAAGGTGGTTTTACTTGGTTGAGGTTTTATTCTGAAAGAATAATTTTTAATTTAATTTGAGTCCACAATTTAAAGTATATATATTTTTTAAGATTAAGCTTATGTGCAAGGCTGGCAAGATAACAAGAAATTATAAAACAAGAAATTGTCCAGATGAATCATGTGACTGAGCTTTTTAATTAATTTATTGGTAAAAGTTGCTGAGTGCAACAGAAAAGGAGGCTAGGAATATACAATACCTATTATACACAATGATGATAATGCATGTATTGGTGAATTGTTATGACATGCTAATGAATTTAGCTTTGATGGGATAAGTATGCTTTTATGGCTCCATGCTGTCTGCATCAATATGTCACTCCCCTGCTTGTTTTTGTGGCTTTTATGATCTCCACACCTTCTTTATAACTCTGCAGTCATTCCAATTAATCATCATGCATGCTCATCTTGTCCTGGTGGAAACACCAACAGTAACTGAAAGCAGCAGTTTACTCTCACTGAGTCTGTTGAGGCACTTGACTCCCTCTGTGTGAACAGCCACCAGCAGACACCACAACTGAGGAACATTAGTGACAAGGCAATCAAATAGTTGGAGTGAAGACTATTAGAAAAGAAATGAGGGCTAAGAAACAATGGTGTGTATACTGGTTAACCTTCACAGTGCTGAAGCGAAGAGATTTAAAAAGTAAATATTAGTTTAAGCGGGAGCAGAGGCGAGTGGAGAAGAACTGATTTCTAAACTGACTTGGTGACATTTCCAACTGTGTTTCCACTCAAACACAGACCTGTTATGTTGGAGGGTACATTTTTTGCGAACACAGTTTTTTAATCAAATGGTGAAGGAAAACTGTTATGTTGTGACATCAGATGCTAAGTGCAGTTTCTTGTGGTAAACCACAGTTAATGTTTAGCTAGGACTTGGTTTATGTGAAACAATGTTGATATAACCTCTGTAAGGGCACTGGGCTTAGTTCAGTGGATCCTGGCTAACGGTTAGAATCAATACGACCTATATAAGACCCTGTATCCTTTCACCTGATGTAAGGCCATTGTTTATAAAACCAAGACTTCTAGATCATAAATCTTTTTTTTTTCTTCTTTTTCCGTTGAGGAAATGGGTAAGAAAGCTTTGGCAAGGGCAGATTTGACCCTGTTCTCTGAAATGCATTAAGCACAGTGGATCTCTGCAGGCCTCACTTCCATCTCACAGCAGGATGCCAGAAATAAAACTTTTATTATTTATTCAAGAAGCAGTGGGGAAAAAAAAAACATTCAGGGGCTACAACATTTTGCTTCTACTTTTTGATTTGAATGACTAATTATTGCTAAAACAGGTACAAAATATCATTAAGCAATATTGTGACTATTCTGTATCATTTTTAATGTAAATGTCACCATTACCTAGTTTTTTGTCAGATTTAAGAAATTAGAAAAAACAGTAGGTTATGTCTGAAGGACTTGTATGTAAAACTACTATAGAGACACAATATAAAGGATCAGTTATCAGACTTTCTAGTTAGGGTTCAAACATCAACACTGGCACATGACTTTGAATATGATTAATCTGTATGTGTTGCATTGTACACCGTGATGGGATGACCTGAATCGCATCAATTGAAAGACAAACAATGGATGTTAATACTCACAAATCCATGGTATTTTAGTATCACAAGACACATCATTCCAATCCCCATTTGAACGTGAAATCTCCACACAATCCTCATGTCCATGATTATTGGGCTCCCCGGTTTGCCAGAATCCCCCATCTCCCAGGTCAGTCCCATCCACCCACTTCCACTTACCCTCTTGCGCTATGTCAGATAGACCAATCCAGGTTCTGGTGTAAAGTGTGGTGACAACATTCAACTCAGCATTTGTGGTTATAATCACCAGATCTGATCCTCTCTCTAAACAGTCTTGTCTGCTGGTTTCCCATGTTTTTTTCGCTCGTTTCTCAGAGGCATAGTAGCAGCTGTTGTTGAATTTTACCCATCCAAGGTGGCAATGTTTATCTAGAGAGAGCACAAGTGCATTTTAGGTATTCTGCTCTTGAAATGCCTTTCTGTGTGACAACACAAAGATCAAGACTCAGTGTCTTATAAAGACTCATAGCTCCAATATCGTGCAGTGAGCCTATACTTGGTTAAATGATTTCAACACAACTGTGACAGATTCCTGCAGTTATGCAATTTAAATTTACTGCTTACTGTTGGCAAAACTTTGACCTGGATTTTTACAGAGGTATTCAGTATTTCCGTGTAACATTAAACAGGCAGTACATTACATAGTCTGATATGCTATACCTCTTATCACCCTGACTCTTGTATTTAATGAGAATACATTAGCATGTATTTTATGATCCGACCAATTCTTATGTTGTTTGATAATGTATTTTTAATTTCTGCATCTTCTTCAGTTCTACATTTCCTCTGAATTCAAATCAAAGTTTCAATTTCTTGTTTAAGTCCACTCCTTACCTGCTGTGCTGAGATTTAACTGTCTGACCGCCTCTTCTAATTCATCTCGACTTGCAGCCACAGTGTTATATTGGCTCTGCAGCACCTCTATGTCTTTGGCCAGACTGCTGGAATTAATTCTCAGTTGGTCTCGCTCATCTCTCAGAGCATCTCTGTCTTTAGTCAGATTAAAAACCAGGTTTTGGTACTCCATCAGACCAATTTGAAGTTTGTTCCAATGCCTGATAGTGCTGCCATCTGCAGAAAGGTAATTTAGAATCTATGAAAAACTGTGAAAATCATCAAGCAATCACTCCAGGCTGAACAATGGAGCATTCATGGGAGGTTTAGACCTGATATGGCTCTGGAAGCTGATTTTAAATGCTCTCTTAGACTTTATAACCAACCCTTTATAATTGATTTCTGCACTCTTGTGATCTGCTGAATACTGAGGATTTAGCTATGTTCTTATGTTTATGTTGAGGCAGTATTGTACTTACTCTGGACCACCAAGGCCAAGATCACAGTCAGCAGAAGAATCACCAGACACACTGCAGTAGCTCCAATCCACCAGACTGAACCGTATATTATCACCATAAGGCAATGAGAACCACAAACAAGCAATACAGATGTGTAATTTTCTTAAATGGTTTAAATAACAGTGATTGATTAACAGTTGGCAGTCCCTATCTGTATTTCATCACTTATAGATTTTTACAATTACTACAGCTACTCTTTTGCAATTGTAAGGAATGTGGTTAGGTGATTTGTGGTTAGGTTTTTCTTACCTGGACTTTGAGGTGTCCATCTATATTTTGATTCATGTTTTGATCTTTTGCCAGTATCCACCAGACTCCAGCTTTCTACTGTAACCTCCTCCGACTCACTGTTCAATGCCACGGACATCTGTGCAGATTTATGTTTCTTTGTATTGTCTTTCATCCGCCTGGTCCTCACTTCCACTTCATAGAGTTTGCAAGTGTTGCATGAAACTGCGTTTATTAAGGTTCAGTGATTTGCTGACACAGCAAATACAAACCCATGAGGAATGAATGTTGCAAGGCCCCGCCTTGGGTTGGAGTCTCATTTAAAGCGGCACTCAGATTTTTTTTTATTACATAAGCTGTGAGTGGTAGTGGATATATGGAGGAATATATTCACTATTTCTCCAATCCAGCTGTTTTATCATCCTTTAAGATGACTTTGTTTGCAAATTTATTTATACTTTAAGGGTGTATGTGATTGAGCAGCGGTGCGTTTTAACCTGTGATTTAGTTTTGGTCTTATAGTGTCAGTCATCCCCTCCCCTGACCTTACTGTCTATCACCACTGTTGCCATCATTGAAGGCATAAATGTCCAAAACAAATCTTAAAAAAAAAAAAAAACCCCACTAGAGATCATCTTGCGATGGAATCACACCAGCCGAGACACTCAGTAGTCATGACCACATTATTATTATTATTATTATTATTATAACAAAGCAGCTCAAAGTGTCTTGTTCCATGTTACTTGCAAATAATGAAAGGAAACATAATAAGAACACAGTTTTTGTACACTTAAAACTTAAACATGAAAAAATGAGGGGAACTGAGAGAAGACGTGAGAAATTATTTCTAAACTGACTCAGCAACATTTTCTGTGAGGAACCATTGAGTGCAAATTTTTTTTCACCAAATGGTGAAGTGAAACTGCTATGTTCGGAGCAGCTTCTAATGGGAAATCACAGTTAATGTTAAGCTATGATTTCGTTTATGTGGAACAATGTTGATATACTGTAAATAATTGATATAGCTTTCCATGTAACCATGCAGGATAACCAGTTTTTGTACACTAAAAAACACTTGTTGATGGCAACCATGGACAATAAATACTATAGTTTTTATAATGTCAACTTAAATGTCCATGTATAAGATTTTTCTGAGCTTTTAGCCACATCTCACTGCCTCCCTCAACAAATAGAGCTGGCTCTGTAATTTCCACGTGGTATATGAGAGGGAGATCATGAGCCCTGTGTTGGTTCAAACATGGTGTTTGACATTAAAACTGAATGACAGGAGTTATGATGCTTGCCCATGTCCGATTCACAGCAACCACGTTTTGACTGGTTCCACACCTCCACCAATGAGTCCAGTACCTTCAAGGAGGACATGTGGTAGCTTTGTCAGTAATTGAGTAAGCAGGAGATTTCACTCAAAATCCCAAATGTGAACCCCATGATGGTGTCAAATAAAAAACCACAAGATCACCAAAGTGATTCATCGTCATTCTCACGATAATGAAATATTGTGTTTGACCAAAGTTACCTCGAAACATAACCTTTGTTGCATTGTTTTAGATGTCACTCTGACAGTGTTCCTCAGACAGGGGACAAACTGTCTGATTATATCACAACAGCACCATGTTATAGGCTGAAATTACCGTATTTTAGTATTTCTGCTTATATGCAACTTGTATTTTGTAAAGGTCAAGGTCAAAGTGACGTCACAAAACATGTTTTTGGCCTTGTGAACACAATATCTCGGGAACTCCTGAAGGGAATCCCTTCAAATTTGACACAAATACCATTTGGACACAAGGATGAACTGATTAGTTTTTTGTGGTCAAAGGTCAAGGTCACAGTGACCTCACAAAACAGGTTTTTGGCCTCTTTAATGTGATTTCTTCTTAAGATTTGACACAAACATTCACTTGGACTCAAAGATGAACTTATCAGATTTTGGTGGGCAAAAGTCAAAGTTCAAGGACCTCACATTCTTGTGATTGCAATTTATCAGAAACACCTAGAACAAATTTCAACAAACATTCGCTTGGACTCAAGAATGAACTGATTACAATTTGGTCGTCACAGGTGAAAGGTAAGGTTTACCTTGACCTCATAAAACCATAACTCAAGAATTCATATGCTAATTATGATACAATTTAATACAGAAGTCTAATAGGATAAAATCAAGTAATGGCATTTAATCCAAACAGTCAAAGGTCAACTTTGCTGTGACATCATTATTTTCTTCTTAAACACTTCTGGCCATTATTCAACTGCAAGGTGGTAATTGTACATTTTGATATGTAGGGAGAGAGGCTTCTAATTGAATTTGAAGGTGTATTAAAGGCCTTACATTCTTGTTTGGTGCAGGATTTTATACATATTTTAAACATTCATCACACTTTGAAGTGGACATGTTTTTAAATCACATACATGATAAAGAAAACATTTTTTTACTGTTTGATTTTCATATTTAATTTGTGTAATGTTAAAATCATAGTACAGACACAGGAAGGGCATATTACCTTGTGTTTTTGTCTCCTACCACTCATTTGAAAAATTATCTCTAAAGGTATATGTACATTTAAAAAATTTTTGGGCAGAAAAAACAACTATCTTTTTTTCATGAGATGTAAAATGCCAGCTTTCTTTAATTTCACTCGCACATGTAACTCAGAGACACTTCGTTGATCTCAAAACTACAGTGCTCTGCACTGACAGGCTTACGGATTTGAATCTGGCCTCAGTCTTTAGAATGTCACTTTGGGCATTCAACACTAAAAACAACAAAATTCACAACGACAGCGTTGTGAATGTTTTTTTTTGTCACGGTCACTTTGCCAACTGTCATCTAGACTGAATAACAGTAGATTATAAAACACACACACAAACACACACTCAACAATGCTACGCACTCATGTGGTGAAATGCGGATCTGGGAAAGAGAAAGTATACCCACAATGTAGAAATGGCTTATTCAGAAACAAATTTGCTGTTTTTGATTTGCATTCATCAAATATATCAGCGGCCTCTGGGTGGCAGGGTAGCAACAAGAGCTGCACACTTCATCTGACCTGTTCACTTCAGCTGTGTGTGCAGGAGAGCTGAGGGGACAGGCAGAGAGAGAGATGTGTGACAGACAGGTAATGACACTTGGATATCTGCCTGCCAATGGAAATGTGCATGTGTCATCTGTGTAGATTAGATCCATAAAGTCAGCAAGTAGCCTATATCTTATTATTGCTAATGAGATATTGGTTTATCTGGAGAAATCGTGGCTTATTTGATTTCCCAAGAAATGTATCTCTAGTTCATGTATGTGTCTTCATGCTAAGTGGAAGGACAGATCTTTTCCGGTTGTGCCAACAAACGTAGTCTGATAAAGGTTTTAGATATAAGAAATGTAACACGTAACTCACATTCAGACTGTAAAACTGTAACATAATGAAACCTCAAGGAAATAGTGTTTAAAATAGAACAAAAGATCAACAGAAAATTAATCAACAACAATTTAATAACTCATTTAGGCAAAAAAACACCAACACTGAACGGGTTTTACATTATGAAATATTAATGTGAATCAGCACACTATATAAATTGCCAATACATACTACAAAAAAATACAGTATAAATATAAACACACTGTATGTGTGTATATATATATATATGTGTGTAAGTCTGAACGTCTCATTAACTCATGATGTTGCTGAGGCAGGTATTCCTCTTTCTCCTCCTCATCCTCTTCTCCTGCTCTTTGGAAACTCGCACATGAAAAACATGGTTGCCTCGCACTCCACGTGACCCCATGTTCCAGAGCTGAGCAGCTCCACGCAGCTGGAGTTTGTGGTTGGTGATAATCTGGAATTTAGCTCCTCTTCTTGACTCCAGGCTGCAAACCCCTGCAGAGGGCTGGAATCTGCATAACCATAACTGCTTGTTCCATCCTGAAGGACAACAACACCGGAGAGAATTAAGCATCAGGAAACACTCTCAAAAAAAAAAAAAAAGGTATCTCATCATCTAGTCAGGTTTCCACGGTATTTAGCCCTAGATACTCGCCCTTCTTTAGAAAGGAAGTGAAGTAGGTGGTAGCGAGCATCAGTTTGTCATCAAATTACAACAGCCTAAAACATATTTAAGGGAGTGGTAGCAGCACCGTGTTCGTCATTTTACACAGTATGACACTTCATCATGAATTATTCAGAAAAGTTACAAACTACTCAAGACCTTGATTCACATTGGGTTGGGTTGGGCTTGGATTTTTGTTACTTGTTATGCATCCTTATGAATCGTACACTCTCTTTACCCTGAACAATTACTGATAACTGATCTGAAACTCCACCTCCTGCTGTGTGTGTGTGTGTGTGTGTGTGTGTGTGTGTGTGTGTGTGTGTGTGTGTGTGTGTGTGTGTGTGCATATGCGCGCCCACATTATGTTCGGCTGGGGTCCACTTACCGTGTCCATGCTTTGACGATGCACTCCTATGTAAACTCTTGTCAGTCCTGCCTTGCTGACGTAGTCTGCCATGAGACGGTTGGTGTTGGTGGTTTTTGGCATGGCCAGGGTGCCTCCTCTCAGCTTGCAGTTCATTGAAGCCTCTTTGAACTTCTTGGGCTCCTTCACCAGCAGATAATACCTCTCTTCTGTTTCTCTCAGCCCCAAGATGACTGTGCAGGGCAGGGTTAAGGGTTAAGGGTTAAAGGTCATTGGGGGTCAGGTTATTTCCCATCATATTTACATGTTTCCCATCACAATTGACTGTGTCTTTATTCACATAGATCAACAAATCAGAAGTCAGTGGGCCATAATGTGGTATTAAACTTTTCTATAGCAGGCCAAACCAAGGGCTGTTTTAAGCTCAGTCACATGATTGGCAGGACATTGACAGGGCATTATGAATAAAAATGAGAATGTATTTTTACTGTATCCTTAGTATATGGCAACTAAAAACACTTGTATACTTATACTTCAGTGTTAATCTTTAGTGATTATGATTTTCACACCTTTTGAAGACATTCAGTTTGCTTACTGCCACTTAACGTACTGAAGAACCGTAGATCTCAGTCCATGAAGGACTCACCATTTTTCACAAACTTGACAGCGTTCCTCAGCTTGCCTGTATTGATATCCAGCTGTCCAACCACTTTCCTGTACCTGCCACAGTCACATGTGGTGCCTACATGGGTAAGCACAGGGTTTCAGTGTGTACAGGATTTAACAGCACAGAATAACCTTGTTGATCGTGACAATATTATACAATGGTATATTAAGCGTAAATGTACAGAGCACTACTCTCTGTCTGTTCAAATCTTGTCTCGCAGCTTTAAAGGTGTTTTTTTTTCTCTTCAGAGGATTTGTGTAAGAACTGTAGCTCCTCTTAGTTTCCCCCGTTTTAGGGGACATAAAGTACACTTAAAAGTCATTATGATTTAATATTTGCTCCCTTTTTTCTCTGTCAATAGCTGAACTTGCTGAAGCCTTTGACCAACAGACATCAGCCAACATTTGTTATTCTCCCTGGCGATGCTCTGTCAGGCCTCATCTTTTCATGCTTGTCTGGGCTTTTTGCCCTCAGTATGATCTTCAACAAGGGGAAACACATGATGAATTGGATCAGTCAGGTGGTCTGTCAAGTAGTCAACGGTTTGACTATAAAAACTTTGTTTATCTGTGTTTGTCTGTTTAAAATCATTGTCATAAAATGTCTATATATAAAACAGACTACAAACATACACTGTTCCCTGTACCCTCAAACACACTTAAAGCTAAAAGTCAGCACTCATCGACATTTTGAGTCTTGAGTACATAAACAAAACACTGAAAAACTTATCGCTGTCCTGATACATCCGTCTGACTGCGGTATATTTAACACTGGTCTGCTGTATGGCAGCAGTAGGGCGCATCCCAAAGAGTGTCTGGAGTGACTTTATACCTGACTCCATATTTAGTTGTTCAAAGCCACTTACAAGACTGTAGATTCAAGGGAAGCAGAAACGTTTTCTGTCTAGCTGTTTATTTTTAAATGCAACATTGCTGTAACATCATCACGTTGGTTCATGGGGAACTGAATGGGGTTATAATCTTGCATACAACTTAAAAAAAACAAGCAATGTCTGTGCAATGTGAGCTTACTCACCTGGTTTCCCTTTTAGACCAGAGGGCCCATCCAGACCTGTATCACCTTTGTCACCTACAGAGGAATAGATATCACAGAAAGTCTGTACGATTTAAACATCTGTGATCCTGGTTTTCAATTACTTAAAATTTAAATACATTACACAGTACCACCACATACTATCCATCAATAATTCAACTTATTGACTGCTACCTGTGTTATTAATGATATTGTGTTGTAGTTACAAAAGATTACCACTAGATGGTTGTATCATACATAAACATTTAAAAAATGGCTGCACACAGGTTCAGTGTTACTCAGGACAAAGTTTGTAACCCAGATTTAAATATTCCAAATACACATCACTATGACAACCCACATATTTTTGTATGTGGCTAAGTTTTAGCTTTTGTTTGTAAATCTAATCCAGATTTTTTTTTTTTTTTCAAAATACTGTATATACACTTATATATACTGCAGCTTTACTGTGGAAATTAACCCAACTGGCAGTTGCAAATTTTGGGGAAGTGGGCTGCAGTACAAACATCACAATAGGCTGGTGTTGTATGAGGAAGAGCCCCAGCAGTAACGTGCTGTACCGGTACAATCTGGCCAGGCTGAGTGTTTTTTGTGATTTGGATTAATACACAATTTGAGCACCCTGACACAAATGTGAAAACACTAACGAATAAGTGAAAAGTTAACATTTCTGGCTTCAGTCTTAACTTCGAATCCTGTTACCGGTATTGCAGCTGCATGGGTTGTGAAATATAATATTGCCAGATATGTTATGGTGCAGATATCTAAGGGAGCATACAGTATAAACCCCCCAAACAGCCCTGCTTCAGTTAGTTGGTTATTTTCCATATGAACTCAGTAATCACACAGTTATAGAGTTATGCATTGAATTATAGCAGATAGAAATGACTGCTGCTCATGTACCATAATAATCTTATATACAATATATCTTGAATAAACACCTATTTTGCTAATGTAGATATGGACCCTTTACCATGACCAGAATTCTGTAAAAGAGTGGCTGAATTTTAGTTTGTGATGCCACTAAAGCCAACATTTCCCTGAAAAACATGTTTTTTCCAGGTGTTTTATGAGCTACAGGCACTCAGGATCAAGGACAATCCAAACCTGTGACCTCACTCCTTTGCCTGAGATGGCTGATGCACAGCCACTTTCCTGTAAACATATTAAACATAATGAATACTGGAGAAAAGTGAATGTCTAGAAAGGCAGGGGAATGGGACTGCTCATTAAAAAAAAAAAAAGGAAAAAAAAAAAAAGTAAAGATAGAAATTGTTTCAGCCACCCTGGGCAAAGCAGATGGATGACTTCATACTGCAGGATTAAATTTTCTTCTATCTTTGGATGTGATAACTTAAAACATAAAGGAAATGGGAAAAATACAGACTTCTTTTAAGGAAATTGCGATTGGCTTGAAGCAATTCCTCCTGGTGTGTATTAGCCTTGGAACTAATTAAGTTTACTGATTTTTGTAGAACTGTCCATTCTACTTATTTTAATGTTTTGAGTCTATGGTTATGGAGCAGCAGTCCAAGCTGAGGAGGAATTCAGGAAACTATATTTCTTCTTTTAGGCAATTATAAAGTATAACCTCACAGCTACATTATTTACCATTTTTGTAGCCTGCTGTTGACAACTACAGGCTCCTTTCTGCATGTTGAAAACATCTGGCACTGGAACAAAGGACAAATTTATACACATGATAGTTATAAAGTGTATAAATCTCTCTCTCTCTCTCTCTCTCTTTTAACGATACACTGAGGATTGGAAGTTTTGCTCTTGGTGCACTCTTGTTTGTTTACTGTATACTGTGCAGTATACAATGTGTTTGAATTGTAATAAGGCCTGTGTTTACACTGCAGTGTAGGCTTTGCATTACAACTACATATAGAAACACGAAGTTTAGATTAAAATGATATTAAAATGATTTTTTTTTTTTTTTTTACCTTTGTCTCCAGTAGGTCCCATCTTTCCTGTGTGGCCCACCTCTCCTCTAAGTCCCTTCTCTCCTGACATTCCTGGGGAAGAAGAAAGACACATGATGATGGGAAGATGGAAGAGGATAATCACAGAGAGGATGCCGGATATTTGAGGCAAGGTAAAGAAATCCCATCATCTCAGTTTGACAATGACTCTCCAATCCAACAGTGTCCATAATATACCTGGAAAAGGGGTATACACGATATTACTAGAACCTCACACTTTATCCAAGGTAAATATGGTAGATGTCTCTGTTACATTATGTGAAGGATCAAAATCATCATGAGTTAGAAAGGTTCCCCTTACTTTTAGGCATAGCTACATTCAAGTTTGTTATTCTTACAACTATGACTGTATCATGGCGCTCATCAGTTTTCTTTTGTTTCTTGATTATTTTGTTGTTTTCAAGCCTAATCAATATAATTACATACTCCCATCTTTTCTTGGAAATTATCTCTGTGAGCCCTGAGGCTTTTTTCCAACAATTTCTGCATTGTTTGGTTCCTAAACTGATGCCATGATTATTATCATTATTATGTCAGTAAATAAATTGGAGGAAACGATGCTGGTTAATGTGGGCACTAACTAAAGTACTTTGTACTGGGATTCTGTTTGCGGTGTGAAGACAGTCTGGTAGAAAATGTGCATTGTTGCAGGACATGTCTTAGACAAAAGAGTAAATGGACTCAGTGTTCATTATTTATTTATCTTATTTTATTATTTTCAGTTACTCTTTGATTTCTTCTACATAGAGGGTGTAATCAACTGTATGTTCTGGTACCCTGAACATCTTTTTTTTTTAATTATTTGCAAGCATCTGTATTGAGTATTGATGATTGCCTTACATTTTTTGATCAGGTTATTGTCATCACAATCACTGTAACTGATTACAGTCCTTCTCTGTAATCTGATTACTGGCTTCTGTCTGGCTGCTCTAGTTTGGTGTCGGAAGAACTAACCGAGAAAGATAGACTGAGAAAGTTAAGGCATGATATCGGATATTACAGTGAAAGTGTAGGAGAACGGAGAATATCAGAATGAGTGAGAAAAGATATTGAACGTGTGTGTGTGTGTGTGTGTGGGAAAACTACAGAGCAGACTGAGGCCTTCTGCCAGTACTTGAACGAGTATTTCCTCAGGAAACTATTCAACTGGAAATTAATGGTGTTTGAAACACTAAGTGACACATTGGAGGGGCCTATTGCTATTAGAGGGATTTGCCCCACACACACACACACACACACACACACACACACACACACACACACACACACACACACAGTTATTCACTACTATTTCCCACTTCCTCATGTTGATTTTCTGCCTGATGATTTGTGAGAAGTGTTGGCAGAGGTGTGAGGTCTTATGGATTGTGTGCGGTCTGCCAGACTAAAGCTCTGGCCTTTGGGAAACTTCACAATTCCATTATGATCTGTGTAGAATTTTTGTGTAATTTTCTGTGTGAAAGCACGTTCACAAAGTAAATATTTTGACAATACCGACCTGAGAACAGAATGCGAGCGGTGATTATAGGTGTTTGTTTTTTGCTATATGGAGAAATTGAATCTGTTGGTCATATGTTATTCTGTCTGTGTCTATAAAAGTTGATTAATGTTGTTTTCGCAGTGCTCATGCTCGCCAGTTAAACTGTCTATCTAGACAACCAGATAACAGATCTTCCTATCACTGCAGTCGCTCTTTATAATGGCCAACCCCTCCAACTGGTTTAACGTCTGGATTCTCCAGCTGCTGGAGGATAAAGGAGGTGGAGACCACAGTTTTCACTCTAATTATGGAGCTCAAAAAACATTTTAAACAACCTTAAGCTATTTCAAAAACCCATTCATTCTGGCCTCAATAGACTAGATGTTTTAAAAGCTTATGAAATACAAGTTTTAAAATGATAAGCAGACATTAGATCAGTCATTACACATTAGCTTACTCAATTCAAATGAGCAAATATTACAGGTAATTCTTCTTTTTAGAGCTGAGCGGCCAGTGGAAAGAGAGCTGGGGCTACATGAAACAACGGCTTAAAGCCAGATTTTCCATTTGTTGAACGCTGCTAACTGTCCCAACAGGTTCCTCATAAGAGTTAAGAACATTACATAACACCTGAATCTGCTATCCGTAACTCAAGACTCCAAACAGCAGCTCTGAGTAAAGCACAATTAACAAATGTAAAAGTCAAGCTGAGCTGTTTGTTGACGTTAATAAGCTTAGAGCAACAAATTGTTTTTGTTGCCCACCGGAGCATTAACGGTCATGTATTCCCTTTTAACCGTCCAAAATTAAGCAACTGTTTCCTGTAAAAGGGCCTACATTGAGACAAGGAATACATGCGTCACTTGTTGAGCTGCTGACATACTGCAGTTACATAGTCATCATGAGAACCTGCGTTCATGCCTACAGTAAGCAAACACACAAACAGACAAACTTTGTAGCACACAAACCATAATGAGCAGGTTTGCTGTATTGTTGAAAAATATCCGCAAAGTTGAAAAGTTGAAAAATGTTCGCATATACATACTTGCTTACTTTTGGAAGTGACTCAAACAGTTCTAGCATTTGTCTTTCTCACATTCTGACGGGAGCAGTGTGTGTCTGTTGTTGTTGAGTGTGTGCACGTACGCGTGTGTGTGTGTGTGCGTGTGTGTGTGTGTGTGCGTGTGTGCGTGCGTGTGTGTGTGTGTGTGTGACGATCTATAAACAAGAACAACAGACGCAGCCAGGAGCCAGTGCTTAGTGTATGAGCCTGTATACGCAATTATGTGTTGTGTGTTTCTGTGTCTATAAGCTTGTGTACAGTATATTGTACGTATGTCTCGGTGTGTGAGTGTGTGGCTGTATGTGCGGACATCTGTGTACATTATATGCCTGGTTGGTTGGCCAGCTAGTCCACCAGCCCAGTTGGAACACATATGGCAAAGCAGCAATCCACTGCTTTCCTCAGCAGCAATTAACACGTCTGTTTTCTCCACGGAAACACAGCAGTGCAGGTCTGTCCATCACAGAGCAGGGCGGGCCTCTGTATCAGCTGCATGGCAAAGGAAAGCAGTGTGTCTGGAGCAGGAAAAAGCAAAAGCTGCTGCCAGGGCAAAGTGACACAGGCTGTCTATGTGGGGAAACTCAGAGCACAGAAAGTCAGACTTGATTGTATGGCCATATTACACCAGCAATGTAACTGCAACATTTTTGAGTCAAAGATAAAGTGAGGATAAAGTCAGACTTATCATTTCCGTGTGAATTTAATGAAATGCCGTCTTTCTGCTCATCAGTTTTTCTCTTCATTTCCCCTTTTGTTTGTCTTAATCCCTTGCACATGTTGGAAACATGCTGATTGATACTGATACCAAATGTGGGACTATCTTTTAAACTGGCAAGTGACTTTGCAAGAGCTATTTTTGTAGTTTGTGAAATTGGGTGAAAGCATAAAAACATAGAAATCAAAATTTTACCTCCTCATATGATTTGTTGTTATTCTGTTAAAAGGTTTAAAAAAAAAAAAAAAAAAAAAAAAACGCCAGTGGGATAATTTTAGCAGTTTTCAATACAAATGAACTTCTTTCAAGGATCTTGTTCTCACAGTGTTAGGTCATTTTCAAGATACAGAGCATGACCGAACACATTAGCAGTGTGGGTGTTGTTTCAACTGCTGATCGTGAGTCTGATTATGTTATATGAGTGCAAAACTAAGAGTGGAGTAGTTAGAGTGGTCTTTTAAGAGGGAAGTGTCTTGTCCCCATTCCTGCTTTACAGTAGCCATTTATGACTAAATAAACTTCCAGTCGACCTCCTTTCCCCTCCTCCATCTACAGAACACTTAATAGATGGGTGGATGCTGGGTACCTGGAAATCCTGGTGGTCCATTCTTCCCCAGTTTTCCCTGATCTCCCTCCTCTCCAACCTCACCTTGATCTCCTGGATTAAAAAAGAAAAGGCAGTAAATAGGATGAAAGAAGAGCATACTTGCCATCATGTTTCATACCCTGTTCAGACAGGGCCTGTAAGATACCTGAATATATGTAGCAGTGTGTACAGCTAGCTTGCTTTCCCAGTGTGGCAGCGGTTAATTCTGCACATTCCCACTGACATGGACGGAGCATCAACACCACCACAGGATGATGATACATTAGAGCAAATATCAGTTGGCCAAGAATCACTATACCACAGTACTTTGGTGGGTGACTGTTTATGTATGAGTTCAAGTGAATATCCAGTTGTGGCTTTGGGTGCAAGTGCTACAGTAAGGCTGAATCACATGTAGAAATAAATAAGTTTGACTTTTCATTTTCCATGGTAACATATGTGAAACCTGGTTAATTTCATCTTCAAAAGGACTAACACCGTAAAAGTGTTAATGACGGAGTTAAAAGCATAAATGAGGTGTAGGAGAAATATCTCTGGTGGATCCAAAAAGCTCAAAGAGCTCTTGGCAAAAACAAAATCTGGAGAGCTTTCTGAGTATCTATTAGAGTTGTAAATTTACTGCAGTTGGTGATGTCAACAGCACTTGCTGTCTTGTTAAGTGCCCGGCCTTGAAATGAAGGATCGTAACAAACTCCCTCTATTAGCCTGGAGGAGTACTTAGGAAAATGGATTCTTGAATTTTGCCGGCTGTGTCGACATTTTCAAACAACCTAAATCCCTGCATTTTCAAGTGATTCTGCCTGTTTAAAATTCTACTGACATGAAACCATGTACAGTGAAATTACTGACATGTCTCTTTGTGTGGTTAAGGTGTCAAATCATATCGAGATCTTCCATGTCAGAGATATTCTGGCAGTGATTTAACAGCAACAGTGAGCAATAGGATCAATTTATGTGACATAATTGAGGAAAACTTCATTCAAAGTTTATTGTCATCAAAATTATCAAACAAATGGAACTGAAGTGTTTTGACCCAGATTGTTTTGACCCGCAGTAACACTCTCACATCTTAATGAAACATAACATGCCGGTAAAGGTAGGCTATTTAAAAATGCTGAAGTCACAGTACCAGTAAATGTAGCAAAAGCATGTTTGTTTAAAAAGTTGCATGGAAATTGTTTCAGGGTATGAAACATAGAAAAAAAGCATGTTCGACACCCACTCAGATACGCAGACGTGACAATACACACTCTCCAAGACTAACTCTGTGGTCAGTAGTATCTAGGATGTCTTTTGTGTAAATTATCAGTTCAGTTTAGCAGCAGCTGTCTAAACACACACTGTCACAATGGGACTTTCTTACTAGTAGACAAAAATGTCCAAATGGTTCATAGACACTCGCACTTCCTAGTGACCTACACACACCACCACTGGAGCTAATGTGCATCTGTCCTGCACCTTTCCTATCAAAGGCCTTGTTTACACTGTTGACATTTTTTTGCTTTTTGACATGACGGACAGTCTTAGTTTTGTACATGTTGGCTCCTGAAGTAAAATCTCTCCAGCTTTGTTTCATGCCAGAACTGAAAGCCATGTTTTTCAGTAGCGTGAATGGAGCTGAAAAACAATGAAGTTTAGCTGAACTGTGGGTTTTATTAGGTCTGTCTGTCTGAATCAGCAGGGGAACAAGCTACTGGATGTCATAAAATGGAAAACACACACAGGGAGGCATTCCCTAGACTGCTAGCTAATAAACTACAGGACATTACATGCTTGGTACCTTTACCATCAGCTCTGTAAACCCTGATGCTTATTAGGGGTGTTTCCTAACTATTTTTCCACTCCACTTTTTTCTGTGTATCAAACAAAACAAATGTCCACTGTTAAGGACATTTCCAGCTCAGTAACACGTGTATACATTTCCAGTGAGGTCATAAACTTAAATTGCCTTATCTCCAAACAAAAGTAAAGATTCTAAGCACCCACAAACCCAAACAGCATGTATGTGTAGGTACATGCCCTTCGATTTTAAAATGGTGAAAGTTAAACTTGTGCTCTTGGACAAACCTTCACAATTCTAAATGCTGTGTTTACATTTTAGTTCATTTGACTTAACTTATTCCATTGCACATCAGACCTGTGTGATCGATAGGATAAACGTTTTAAAACAGAGTAGTTTACATTAACACACAGAGACACACAGGGACATGTGTTACCTTTAGCTCCAGGCAGGAGGGAGTTGGTGCAGATCTCTGGAGAGGCAGAGATGTAGCTGAACACAGCCGCACACACGCAGAACACCAACAGTCTTGTGCTGCATCTTCCTGCCATCATCTCCCAATCATCACTGTCCGGTGACGAAGATCCCAAACTTTAGCTGCTCTATTGGCTGTGTGAAGTAGCTCATGTGCTGTTAGGACTGTAACTGTAGGACCAGAGGATCAGTGCTGCACTAATGAGGAAACATACTGCACAGAGGATCAGAGAAGGCTGTGCTGGTGTTTGTAGAACACACACACACACACACACACACGCGCGTGCGCACACACACACACACACACACACACACACACAGTTGTTTATAGAGTCTTATCAGTTACTTGTCATAACGTCAAACAACACAAAACAGAGTACTGCATTCCTCTGTATCTCTTGCCCCTTGGTCTTTAATTATAAGTGCAGTTCATAACATCTTTTACAAACAATATTGGGAGATGAATGAAAGAATTACAAGTCAAACAGTACTTTGTGTTTTCGAGATGCTATTTCTGATCATGTGGCTGTCTTTTTGCTACCTTGTTTCTTCTTTTTTTTTTTGAATATCCTTTGCCATCAGTGTGGTAAAATATATGCACTCTACAGTGCAGCAAGCAATGATGGCTTGTAAATACATGAAATCTACTTCTACAAAGACACACAAAGATAGTCAACAAAATAGAGATGGAAAAAAAATGTCAAGCACACATTTTAAACCGTGTTTGGACACTTGTTTTTTCTCTTAGTTTTTTTTAGATTGTTTAGTAAAATATTGCTGAAACACTGAAACATAACTGGTGGAAGGATTTGCTTTTGGTTTGGTGGCTTGGCGGGTTTGTTAACAGACTGTTGCTATCAGCTGAAATTTGTATTTTTGGAGAGGAAATATGGAGGTCAGAGAAGCAGAAGTTACACCCCTGTTCATCATCTGCACATTATTTGGCATCATTATAACAAATGCATAACCGACCTGTCCTGTGTTGTGTATTGTAGGCCGATCTCCACTTCGAAGCTCAGAGGAGAATGAAAACTGATGATATAATACAATTCAAGTGAAAATAAGTAAATTGTCAGTCAAAACAAATAGGTTATAATAATGCATCTTGTACTATACATACATACAACATATTACAGTGCACATATTTTGCGTGTCAATTAATTAACTGTGACATACTGGACATTTCTGCTGAATCAGCTCGAATAATGCAAATATTTCTAGAGCACAGTGTGTAATAGTAAGCATGCCTGAGACAGATGCAAATGGGATGTTTTCCTATCAACAACAGAGGAGAAGCATGGCCTGCAAAAGTTTTTTCCTCTTTTCTCCTCTTATTCTCATCTTTTACTCTTCTTTCCACCCTTCAGACCACAAACCATTTGGTGGGAGAGGTTTATACTCTTGCACACACACATACACACACACACAAAAATGTACATTACGTACATACACTTGCGCGAGGAGAGGTTTATACTCTTGCACACACACACACACACACAAAAATGTACATTATGTACATACACTTACGCACAAAAGCGCATGCCCGCAAAGACACAAGTCAAAAAAACAAAACAAAAACAAACTATACAAGAACAAAAAAGTTGCGTATGAACAGATTCTTGCATGATCGCATCCTCTGGTTTGTCACTATGTGCTGAAAACATACAGGGATTAGAGGGTTTGGAGGCCTTGCAGGAACAGAGGGAAAGCAGGGAGGGTGGGTGGCTAAAGTGTGGAAAACAGACAAAAAGAGGTAATGAGAAATAATTAGATAAGAAGACACGGAAAGACCGGAGACAGAGCAGGGAACAAAGAGGCGTAACAAGTACGGAAGAGAGTGTGGTCAGAGCCACATGTCTTGGCACAGAGAGGGATTTCCTTATTCAAGAGTTCTGCCTCCAGGGACGTATTCAGCTCTCCATCAGTAAGACCAGTCATCGGGGGCGTTAGTTTTCTGCTCTTTGCAGTAAAGGGAGGGGCTGATGTTATTGAGAGACTATTAATTAAAATAGGGAGATTCATCTTAATCAGACACGGACTGTTGTTCCCTGAGGAGCTGAGAGGGCCAGTCGTCACTTTGAAGGGCAGCCATTTTGAGGAGTTAAATGCTTCATTGCTTTTAATGTGGTTGGCCTGTTACAATGTTATTTGTATTTATAGACAAAGATCTTTCAAATACATCCAGTATTGGCTCTGAAATGACAGTACATTTTTCCTCTTAAAGTCAAGCTGCAACTTTTTTTCAACGGTTGCAAACGTTGTGCTCTTCAGAGGAAATAATGTCGGCCTGTCACACGTTGGGCAAGTCGTGCTGCAGTCATTAATCAATTCATGCTGCTGATTGTGATGTTTGTTTCTCTTGGCTTATCTTTGAAAAACATTTTTGAACCACACACGCAGGCTTGAAAATATTTCAGGCCTCACACACTCGATATCAGTGACAGAATTTGTAAAAAGTTTTATTTGGCGTCCTCCACTGTTTGCTCCAAGCTTCAAGGTCTACTGTATATCGTTCCCGCTAAGGAATTTGTTGATGTTGAGAGCTGTGTATTTTGATATGAGAGCTGTTTTATGGCTCTGGCATTTGGTGTTGCTGATGATAACTGGCGAGCTGGTGCTGTTTGCTCAGTGAAAATTTCAAAGAAACAACCAATTTAAACAGGACACATTTGTGTGGCCTGCATTGTAAAAAAAAAAAAAAAAAAAGGAAAAAAAAAAGGTCCAAGGTCAGATTATGGTTAAGAAAGATAATATTTAAGGTAAAACATAATGGTGTGTGTGTGTGTGTGTGTGTGTGTGTGTGTGTGTGTGTGTGTGTGTGTGTGTGTGTGTGTGTGTGAGCGCGCGCGCGCTCACCATGAGTTATTAATCATCCTTTCATTTGTCGACTCCGTTACACTCTGTCAGTCAAGGTCTGGGAAAGTGCAGCATACTCTAACTCTGTATCATACAGACACACACATACATAGGAACAACCCTGGTATCCTGAAGGCTAATTGTTTACATGTGGTTTGAACTGCGTTCTCTAATTAAGAATGTGAATCACACTCCTGGATTGAGGGTTGACTCCATAGTGGTAACCGCACCACAAAACAGCCCTGTTTTCTCTGTTGCTTTAAAACCCCATTTACAACACTGGAGGCACCGGTCGTATTCTAAAACAGCAAAAGTAGCAGAAACTGCCCACATGTGTGTCAGTGACAAATCCGTCCACAGCAACTTCGGCATATAAAACATTTACCTAACCTCGACCCTGAACCACATTCATTTAATGTCGAGCATGAGTGTCATAATTGGACAAGTAACTGCTGTGGAAGTGGCTGCGCTGCCTGTTTTTTCGTGGTTCTTGATGGGACAAAGCTTTTTCCTGGGAAAGCAGTGAGGCACGCAACAAACAGTGGTGACAACCAAAGTCGTACACTGTGTGATCTCTTTGTTTTCAATTTATTTCACCCGAACGATCCTCACCAGGATTCAATTAAAGTCATGTATCACTTTGCTTCGGCGCTTAATCTGCTGACATCATAAGCAGTCAACCATGAGCATTGGTGGTCTTGTTAATCCAGAGTGCGGCCTCTGAAAAGCCCAAACTAAGGAGTCCAATTGTGGAAATCCGATATCCACCAATTTTAAAAACTGACAAGTATACTGACAAGAAAAATGAATAGTGAATAACTGCAGTTAGAAGTTATATCAACGCCTTTTATTTCTTTGCTTGACAAATGCTAATTTGTTTCCTAACAAACATAGGACCTGCAACACTCAACAGGCTATTGCTTACCTCATTATGTCTCAGCAGTTCAAGGGCCAGACACCAATAAGGAGAATGACTTGGGCTTGGAAAGTTAAATGAGGGAAGGAATGTCATGGATTAAGAAAATTGTACGTGCAAAACAACAGTATTTACGAGGACAGACTCATCTGTGGTTTCAAAGTATTGACTGATGTAATGTAAGAAGCATTTTTGCCTAAACTTGATTTACAGTCTATTGTGTCATTATGTAAGGCTAAATTTGAGTCACTTCTGCTTCCAAGTATCTGAATAAACCACATTTCAAGCAGATATAGTAAATAAACTGTAGTGTATTGATTCAAATTAGACACAAAGGATAAGAGTCTTCCAAGATACAAACGTCCATATCTGGGCCTCGGGTCAACCTGACACACTGGCCTCTTCAACAAACCCATCGTGGAAAGACCCTCTCGTGTGGTCAGCAACGCATTCACTTAGCACCTTCCATCATAGACTGAAAACTCATCTCTCTGTCTTTTCCCATGAAACACTCCTCCCACGTGATGATTTCCCCTTTTGACTCATTGTGATTGCCTTTAAAACAACAAATATAAGAAAGCCTTCTCCGGCATGAAAGTTTGTAAAATAAGCAAACTCACAGATTATTTGTTGTTGCCGACACTGGTGTCTGGCCTGGGTGTGAACCGCATCACTGGGTACGTTGAGTACATCCAAACCAAATCTTCATTCCTTTTCTATATTGCAGCCTATAATACAACAGACTATACCACGTATAAAAACACAGCTGCCTTCCTCAGTCTAGCCTCACTAGAACCCGACAAGTATAGATAAAATTCATGCAACAACACAACTATAACCAGCAGCAAATATAAAGGGCTATGCACCGTTTTTCTGCAAACTGTAGTCCACACAGTGCCGTTTTCAGGCATCTTGGAGTTGGAGAATGAGCACTCAGCATGTGGAATGGGAAACAACATTGTTGATCAAATGTTGATCATTTTGTTTATAAGGCCTTTATTCTGTTTAGGGTCACATGGCGTGCTGGGATAGGCAGATTGAGCCTGTCCCAATGCACAACGGGCAAGAGACAAAGGAAACGGGGGACAGGTTGGCAGTCCATCACATGGCCAGAAGAATAGATGATAGAGTTTTCAGTCTTTCTGGTGGCGAAAAAACAGCTGGTTGTGCCTTTTAGACTGAAAGCACGCATCCTGAACTTGGATGACATCAATGGCTGCAAGGCATCGGATTCATCTAGATTATAAGAGAATCAGTTTTCCATTGCTTCATGAAGTGGAAAGTTATATCACATATCCATTCTGAAATCCCTGTGGAGCCTGTGGGAAGAAAATGCTAAATGAATTGAGCTGAATGTGTGAGAAAAAAACTGGTCTAAAGGTTGAGAGCTGTAACTTTTTCTGAAACCAATAATCTGAGATTCACACTCACTCCAGGTGAGAAAGGAACCAGGGTTTGAGCTTCTCTCTGTCTCTGCCTAGCTTTGATTTCTGATGTGGATGGTCAAACTGCGCTTGGATGCTGTTAGCCATCTAAATAATGCGGCATATAGACTAAAAATTATGTTTAAATCTAAATATTAAGTTAAAAGACGTTCTCAGGTGACCAAGTTCAACAATTTCCGAAAAAAAAAAAACTTGAGGTTTTGATTCCACTAAGATATACAGGTAACAACTCTGGTAGCAGAGTCCAGGCTCTCATATCATCTATTCAGCATCAATACAGACAAGCCCGGTCCTCTGAAATGATGAGGAATGATCCTGAACAGCAAGTGTGTGGTACCTGAGTGAAAGCTGAGATGCACATTTTCTCCTCCCCGTGAAAAGATGATGTTTCTTCAACAAAATCAGCCATTTGTTTGACATGGAAACAGTATGACGGAAAGTAATGATGTTGTGGTTGGGGTGATGGATTGGTGTTTACATCTGCCCTCAACTCTGCTGACTTTGGTTCAAAATCCAGCTCTTCCAGGAAGTATTTTACTGAGAGTAGTTTTCATTTTTCGAACGTTTGTCTTATTCAACCATGACCAATGGCTCTCCCAACCTTACATAAACTGTTTTGTTGCTAAACCTCAACTTACATTTCATTGCTTTAACCTAATCCCAACCTTAACCAAAGTTGTTTTAACCGGTGACCATTATTTCTCCTGTTTGTCATCTATACTATGTGGCACACAAGTGAGAATCAAGTGAAGTATTCAGTGTAAAAGTTACATCATGTTCACAGCTCATGATCTGGGTTAAAGTTTGTGCTTATGCCATGAAATCTAATGGGACTGTGTTGAACAGACTCACTTCAGTATATCAAATGTCACTTTTGTTGTCATAGCGGTAAAATGTTAACCAGCCAGTCAAATAAGGGGGAGAAAAAAAAAAAAGCCAGACACCGTTTGCTGTTGTTATGAATTCTGAAAATAAAACACATACGCCTCAACATAGAAACCCATGAAACTTTATTTTATATAGATTATTTTCCCATTTTTAAGAAATGTACTTTATTCCAACATCATGCCCAGATCTTTAAAAGAAAATCTGTCCCAGCCGCAAAACAAGCTTTGTTTGCTTAACAAAACTTTTATATCCATCTACTGTCTGCATTTCTCTTCAGTATTTTACTCCATGGCACTTGATCAAACCGAGTTTCTGGACACAGTTTTACCGTCTGGACAAAACATTTACACTCGAGGAAAATTATAAACAGCAGCAGCAGCAGCAGCAGCAGTCGATTCTATACTTGTGCCTTTGTCATGTCTGGAGAAATGTGTTTGTTTTGGTTTAATCGTATGCGTCTCATTGCATATGATGCTACTTATATCTTTACTAAACATTCCGGAGATAGAAGTGCAGCATTTCCTTGTTGCCTTGGAGGTTTTGAGCTTTTATACTGTTTGGTTGCATGATCTCAGACATAAAGCTGATACTCATGTGAGCCAAGAAAAAAGAAAACAAAGAAAACAACAAACACAGTTTTGTTGAAGTACGCGTGTTTGTGTCCCAATGCGTGCAAATGCATTAGAGTGATGTTAAAATCATTGTAGCATGCTGTTCAGATGAGAGGCCTGATTTGCTGTCATTTGCATCATTTGAGCCGTAGCTTCCCGGAGAAAGTCCCCGGGGGAAGTTTGATCAGCTTCCCTGACCCTATAAATGGACGCTAAGTAATTTTCTTTTCAGAGTTTAAAAGCGCCATCCATTTTTAGAAAGGAGTGGGCCGGCACCACCCTCACACAGTTTTTTCTTTTTCTGTAAAGAGGAGAAGGTTATTACGAGACAGACGCAGACCGGAAAGCAAGCAGACATTCAGGTAGACACAGATAAATATATTGGAGACAGACATTAAGAGGAGTGTCTAGAGGTGAGAGAGCACGTGCAGTACTGAGTGATAAACTAAACCACCATCATTATTACCTAGGAACCATTAGATCTGGCACTTAAATCACTGGCTTTGTTTTCACTAGTCTTACTATAACTGATTTAAAACTGCCTTTTTGGGGAATATTTTAAGAATGTCATCTTCAGAGTTGTGTTTTTGTTGAGAAATGTCACATAGTCTACTTCTAAAGCTAAAAATAAGTGTGTAATACAATTTATTCTATAATTGTTTTGAGGAAAATTCATTTTGAAGGCTCAGTGAAGACACAGCCAACAATAGGAACCTATTCCAGTAACAAATCAAACATATCAGATCAACAGTGTGGCAATGCTGTCTAATACTATCAACACACACAGACACTGCTACATTTATCTTCATAAGAAATTTAGAAATCTTTTAATCAATTCCTGATCTCACTGAGATTATAAACGCAGTCGTCACGTAACCCCTCAGGATTTAAGGCACTTTTTGCAGCGAAGATCGATTGTGCAAATTCCTTTATCTCACTCTCGATGAAACGTTGGATTAGATAGGGAGCCGTAAGCCGCAAATTGTCGTGTGCAAGTAGCTGGCAATATTGAATAATATGAGTCAGATGGGTGTTGAGAAAACCACCCCTAGAGCCCTTACCGTTTCTCACGACTCCACCTTACAGCTTTGGATGTCACAGTGTTTTTATAGTATACCTCATCCAGACCTGTGGTTGCACTTTAATTTTAAAAATCCTTCCTGTTCTCAATGATTGACTTGAGCCTAAATTCCTCCCGTGCGTGTGTGTGCGTGTGTGTGCATGTGTGTGTGTATGAACTACATCTAGAAGTTTGGAAACCTCTGCATGAGAACAAGTAACAACCAGGGAGTAAAAATCCCATTATACTAATGTTTCCTCCACTAATGTTCAACAAATACAGATAAAACTAAAGTATTACCTGTTACCTCACAGGAACAAAAGAACTGCTCGGGACTCGTTAATTTTTGCTTCTCCAAATCATGGTGTGAAGATTAGCACCAGAATAGTGAATAGTGAATGGAGGCTTAGTGTGCAGAATGAAAAAATGTAGTTTATTTATTTATTTTAATGTAAAGTCTATGTGCATGATTCTGGATGTAGTCTTACTTGTAGGAAGTTGCTAACCACTGATGTTTACTTAACATTTTGTCCTATAGTTTACACACCAGACATAACAGGCTGCCAGGGACAAAGACAGATTTAGGTCGCTTAATCGCTTTCAGTTGTCGGATAAGGTGATTAGTCTTTCTTCCTCGTCAGGCTGTGTTGCATAATTCTCAGTGGGGTCAGTTACTATAGCAAGTTACTATAGCAATATAGTGTATCTTAAAATTGTATAAGAAATATATTAAAAATAAAATAATTTAGACTTATATGTGTCCAGTTTTTCTTCTGCTGTTGTGCACACAGCACACAGAATATCTATTTATTGTTATGGTTCTTTTGGTCATTTTAACAGTCCGTTAAATGCAGCCCACATATAGTTTGATGGAATAAACAGAAAATAAGACGATGGGAAACCTTTTATGGCACTTTCATGTCACTGCGGACGAATTAGTCTTTTGGAGAATTCCCCTCGCTCCCTTGAACACATTGTGAAAGTGGTTTGGTTGCAATTTAAAAGCTTCCCGATCTTCTACATCAGTGTCTTGGCAGCGTGGCCTGTTTGTCTCACGCTGAGTCTTTGGAGGGTGACTGAATGACTGATTTCAACATCAATGTCTGACCCACGCACAGATGCACACATATGATGTTTGGCTGTTTTTCTAATCCAACAGCAAGATGACCTCAGTTCACATTTGAGTTTACTTCTACAGTTTGTCTAGGAAAAGGGAAGGAAGATATATTTTGTGTTTTAAAGATATTGCAGTGAAATTTTCAGGTTTTTTTTTTTACTTCACAGTATGCTAATGCTGAAATTAAAGCTACACAAAATGTTGTTGT
Source organism: Seriola lalandi dorsalis (assembly GCF_002814215.2). Lineage (NCBI taxonomy): Eukaryota > Metazoa > Chordata > Actinopteri > Carangiformes > Carangidae > Seriola > Seriola lalandi. Next base: position 236,448 of record NW_019524940.1, read on the forward strand.
AACATGCTTCTGCTGTATGAGTCTTGGTGACAAAAGTCACTCAAATGATGTAGATATCTTTTCTTGTTAAATTAATATCTGGTGTCTGATGTGAATTCCTTATGCGAGAGGAATCCCATTTGTGAAAGCAGGCATCACCAAATTTAGATGTTATGCATCTGTGAGCACATCACAGTATCAGAATATCTCTCTATTGAAGTTCAGAACAGTTGCTGCCATTCGGAACTGCTGTATTGCGAAACTGCCCAATGTAGCGTAACAAATATGCATTGATAACTGTTTTTACAACATGATTAATGAGGTTTTACCTCACTTGCTTGTCCTCGTTGGACTTGAAGTTATGTCATAATTGTCATAAATTATAACAATAACAAAGACCCAGGTTGTAAAAACAGACTTTTCCTTTTAACTGCTTTTTTTTCGTCCAAAATACAAAAACTATGAAATGACAAGATACTGCAGATACACCCCTGGATGTTCTGTGATTTCTCAGAATAAAAAAATAAAAGAGACTACTAGAAGGCCTTGGTCTCAAACAGAGATCTTTATTTTTATGGCTTTTTCTTCACAGCATAAATCACTGACACAGAAAATTTCATTTGTGGTGGATGACTTATGGAATGACAACAGAGGGCTGGAGTGGCTTTTGAAGACTGAGGTTGGAGCCACTAGTGTTGCTTTAGGCACGGCAAGTTCTGCGTGTGTGTTAAAACGTACGTACGTGTGTGTGTGTGTATGTGTGTGTGTGTGTGCCTTGAGCATGGATTTGATATTTTCTGTCTGGATTCAGAATTACAGCAGACATAATGATTTATGTGTACACATGTGTACGCAGCTCCCATTTGTTCACCTCACTGCTGTGTAATTACAGGAACAAATTAACAATGTTTGCCCCTGTATTAACAGCATCACTTTGCTGTATGGAAATGAGCTACAGCACTAGCGGCGCAAACAGCAGACTGTATTAGAGTTTGTACCATGATGTGTGGGCTGAGATCATGATGTGTGGGTTGAAACTGTGATGTGTGGTTTGAAAGGCTGCTTGAAATATGGGTCCTACACTGTTCTTTGCTCTCACATTCACCCTATAAATCTTACCAATGGGTGAATTGTTAAACTGTGACAAGAGGAAGGGTGGAGAGGCAAAAATTTGATGGTGTGTAGCTGAAAAGAATTGATTCCAATTGAGAATTTTCTTTTAAAGAAACTGGTGCAGTTACGTGGAGGCAGAGTACAGTATACTGGTCATGTTACCAACTTGACGTTAGTATTGATAAATGTAATTTTCCCTAAAGGGCTGCAGAACGCCTGAATAACTTGTCCATATCTGATACCATATTTGGGTAAATACGATGAATACTCAATGTCTGGAGGTCGGCACTGCAAGAGGAGTCTGTGGATTGTGTTTATGTCTTGAGTCTTGATAAATGGAGTGCTTTTTTTCATTTCATTTTTGCAAACCACGAAAATTTTATATCAGCCCCGTTTCAGCCATATCTCACTGTCACCTGACTCTGTTAGGTATCTACTGGGCCTCTCCCTCACTCCCCTGTGTTCCTGCTGTTTTCCTCTTCCACATGTGTTTGTCCCCAGTTTGTCTTTGTGTGTGTGTGTGTGTGTGTGTGTGTGTGTGTGCGTGTGTGTGTGTGAGTGCGTGTGCGCGCGCGCGCGCGTGTGTGTGTGTGTGTGTGTGTGTGTGTGTGTGTGTGTGTGTGTGTCCCGCCACCCCTGCACACACCGCTTCAGACCAGCTCATCAACTCAACCTGCCGCCCTGCAGTATTAAACCCGACTCTTCACTCACTCTATTGTCTGTTCACTCTGTGGCTAAAATTCTAGTTTCTGAGTTCTTGTTCCCTTGTGTGGCTTTTGACTCCAGCTTATCTGTTGTTCGCCTGTGCTCCACGTCCACCTCCGCCCGCTCGCCAACACCCTGCCCCGCTCGGCTCCTCATCGTGTCTTCAAACCCAAGTCTGAGATCCAAACCATCATTATTAAATTCTACAATAAACTGACTTTCTTACACGGCTCTACTGCCTCTGAGTCTGAGTTCTACCTTTAGGTCCAAAAAAACTCAACTTAACTCAAAATGTAAGAGATTCTTCATCTTTTTCAAATGCAGTCTGTCTGTACTACTTGAATTTCCCCTAATGTCATTTTGATTGATAAAAAACAAAAACTAAAGACAGTTTTCTGAGAAAAAATGGTTTACTTTACTTTAATGATTGTAAGTTTGTAAGAGTTTGTGTGGAAATATATTGATGAAAACAAGATTTAATTTAAAAAAAAGGCTGTAAAGCCGTACATGAAGGCCTTTGCTTTTCCTTTACCGACTCACTGTCATCTTGAGTAGTCACAAAGCCTTTTGAAAAAGGAGATTTGGGAATCACCTCATAAAAATACATTTCTCTACAAGCAAGTGAAGTGGTCTCAAACTCACCTGTCAGAGAGGAACCACTCACTTTGTTTTCTTTTGGTTTGGAAGATTTCCTCTCTGTTGTGTTTGAGGTTCAGTGAATTTGGTTCTGCTCTGTGTCTGCCTCTATCCCTGACAACAGAGAGCTATTACATACAAAATCTTTGTCAACGTCAGATCTTACGTCTTTCACTTTTGCCATTGTTCCAAACAGTAATTTTTTTTTTGGATTAATATATGTTTTATTTCTGTTTTTCCTTACTTTTTCTTTCCCTTGTTCCCTCTCTGGTGAGGCGGGAGAACATTTTCTTGACGATTGAGGGAAAAAAATGGAAATCATAAATCAGATTGAAAGTTGTCCCATGCGCCAGAAAATAAACCCAGCCTCATATGCACACTAACACACATTAACATGCACACACATCTTTGCAAAAATTCATGTATGTGTGGATGCAAAAAAGCAGGACTCCATGAAACTGTAGTTGACTTAAAGAGTATTTCAATTGTGTTTTTCCCCATATAAATGGAACTACTGGGGACTTCGCATGTAGGAGATCTACCAACTAAAAACTTTTCCAAAACAAATCTAAATGACTGCTTAATGCTTTGAATGAGAGAAGGTCCTTGAAGAACTTGACAGAACCTATTAAAGGCAAGACCATCTGTAGACATCATATGATGCATCCACCAGCTCATCTGGTTTTTTCCCCTGTCTCTTTGCCCCCGTCTCTTTCCATGTCTCCATTCCCACTGTATCTTTCCTATTACTGGTCTTCTGAAATTTCATGAAATGAGGCTAATGACTAAAAATTCAAATACAAGCTTTATTCATGTGAAGTGAGAAAAAAAAAACACCAAGCAAAACTACAAACAGCTGTAGTCTGACACTCGAACAGTATGATGGAAAGTGTAAGAGTGTGTGTTCATAAATTTGTCCACAGCTCCGGCATGCAGTCATTGCCAAACTCATGCTAAGAAGTGTCGTCGTACATTGAATAAATGTTTACTTTGTAGTTCAAGTGTTTCTCATTTAATCATGACCAAAACCTTCCCACACTTCAAGGAAAGTTGTTTTAATTTTGCTAACCTTTTCACATGACAAGAAAGTAAAAATGGCTTCAACAGTTTTTCAGCTGCCACAATATTTCATAGGGGAGCAGTTTTTCTATAAGCAAAACATCTTGATCTCACTTTTGTGACTATAAATCTCCACCTGTCGCAGGAGATCATAATATTTGGTATTTTTCTTCCGTATTTCCCTTTACATTAATTCCTCCCAAAGGACCAGAACCAAAATAATGTGCTTGAGTGTTACGCCCCAAGTGGCTGTCTCACACGGCACATACTGTATGCAGCAGGCTATGCTATGATAACAGTGCCACATTTACTACTTGAATGTCTTAGACCTTTTTTAAACAGCATTTCTGTGCAGTGACTGTTGTTTATAGCTGAACTGACAATAGTCTGGCAGATTTTATTAGCTGTAGCTACCTTGTTCACTGCAGACTCATTTGATGGCTCCATACATGATTACATGATCATACATGACTGTGCTAAAAGACTGAGGCTAAAGCTACATGTCCTGAGCAAAAAGACAGCACACTCACCAGCTGACAATCAGTATAAAAGACATGAGAGCTAACAGTCAATAAAGAAACAAAATTGTTCTAGTATGGAAATGCAGAGCAAGTTAGACCTAGTGATATTTACAGGGGGTTACACTGGGCCATGAGCTGAGCTCCGCTTCCTCACGTCCACATTGAACCTTCGAGAGCTGAGCTCCGTCTCCTTCAATATCACATCATCATTTCACTTTTGCTTTTCTGTTTTGGAAAGACTAAAAAATACACCTCCCTCCAAACTCTTTCAGCGTAGTATCACTCAAGCCGCATACACACCGTTTCAGTAAGCGGAGAAATCCAAAGCTTGACAGGCCTGACATGCCTGTTTATGGCTGCTAAGCTATGACTGGGCAATCAATATGTAAGGCAAGGGGTGTTGCAAATGATTTTGTTTCACAAAGCCAAACAATTGGATCTGGTCTAACTGTGATCGCTGCAATTTTCTTGCCTTTCTGTTACAGAAAGCACTACAAAGTGTCTCTGCTGACCACGGTGCCACCATGAGCTCCCTCTGATGCTTCAGCTGAGGGTATCTGGCTGCAGTTCATATTCCCTGGCTCAGGGTCATGATGGTGAATCAACTTTTCTCCAGAGATTTGATGGACTTGGTAGGTCATCACTGACAGCTTGGGTAATTATCGTGATGTGCTCAGCTCATCTGTGGTCTTTACTGTCTTCTTTCCATCGTCCTGCTGGCTCAGATTTCAGATTTCTCCTCCTGGACTAGCTTGCGCTCTTCTTTGCCTTCAGTGTTGTCAAAATGTGTAACCGCAACACTGTGAAGCCCAGCTCTTTCCAGATCCCACAGCCCCCACCCACCAGCACCTAAAACCACACCGCCAGGAATAATTCAACTTGCAGAAGGTCTCTTGTCCATACTGTATCTTTAGTGAGGCACTAGATACAGAGGCCAAGTTTGCTTTCCCGTTGGTGCAGTAACAGTAACCAAACAATCAACCTGATTAAAGGTGATTAAATTGTAAAATTTAAGAAAACTTCACTCTTAATCTCCCCACAGACACACTGTCTATCTGTGCTGTGCATGTTTCAGCCTCTGTGTGTTTCCCACCACACCTAAAGAGAGGTGACATCTCAGGCTACATTTCACTTAATCCCCACTCTGTCTCTCCAAATCTTTCTGTCCTTCTTATTCCCTTCTTCTCCCTCCACCCAAATAGTGATGACAGCATGTCACATACAGATGAAAGTTTGCGTATACTCTCTGTCCCCAGGGCATATGGTGGAACATATGATACGGCAAATAGCAGGAAGGGAGGGGTACGGCAGGGAAGACGAAAAGCGGATTGGGATGGATGATTGATTTTATGGAACACTGGAGCTGACACATAAATGTTCATTCATGCTGTCGGCTCTGGGTTTGGGATTATACCACTGTCTGTTAGGATCCTGGACCATTTTCACCCCTCAAATACGTTCTGTTCCTCTTAAAATAATCATTAAAAACAGCATACTGGTCACCAGACTGACTTATTTTTCTGGGCACTATTTTAATTGGACTTTAGGACTTGGGCGGAAGAATTAGGAACTGCTCCTGAAATGTCTTTTATTCTGACTGTTGAGAAGAATGTTTCTTATTATTAAACTAGGTGGAAACCTAGTATATGGCTTGACGGCATCGTGAGCTATTGGCATTCTGCTTACTGTCAGTGACTGAAACACAGCCCATTAAGGCTACATCTTAACTTCCAAGCCTTTGCATTTCAACTACTTAAATCCTGATTTTATATGACATTGTCTGACAAAATCACATATACAATACATACAAGTACATACATATAAGTTAAGGACAACGGCTGTGCTTTGATTTTGGCTATATTTTCTTGTAAAAAGATCTCTGAGAGAAAAGCTAATTCATATCAGCTGACACGTCAGCATTCAGAGGGGGGCCTATGGTGGGAAAGTCCAAGTCCACTTTCGGGGCAAAACTAAAAACTCTCTTCCATGGAAAGCAGAGGTTTGTCGAAAAAGTCCCTATATAGATTTGTCACTAGGTGCTTGTTTAAATAGAAGTTGCTAAAGGGGTCAAGGCGACAAAGACGCTAGATCGACACTGCGCGTTTGTGCCAAATAAATTTTGAAAGAGCAATGACCACTGGGGAAACTCCAACACTCGGCCGGTTGACCAACTTTGTAACTTCATCACTCAGTCAGTCAGTCTGTCAGCAACAGATCTGTTCATAGGGCTGGCCCCGCTGTTACTATAGATGAGTCTGCAGAGGATAGGAGCTCTCATAGATACAGTTTTGCAGAGATTTCATATCCTCAAAAGGATGTCCCATATTTTACAACTAGGTGTGTGCTGTTTGATGCGGAAACATCTTGAGGTGCTTTTCACCACAACATGTGGTAATGTGATTTTTGTATATAAATCTTTGTCACATGCTGTGCTGAATGTTCTCACCACCTGAGGAGAATCCGTTCAGTTTGAAAAGTTGAACCAAGACTGATTTTGGCCCTGTGTCTTTGAAAATGTTCCACATGACATCAGACTGTTTCACAGCGGGCTTCTCTTTGTTCACTGGAGGTAACTCATGGATGTGTTGAAATTTTGATGTGGATATTTAAGTCAAAGGCAGCAGTGAGAGTCAGAAGGTTAATACAATAACACAAGCCTCTAATGTCTTCTGAGTTCAAATGCACATTCTAGTGCGTTGACTGACCAATTTTTTCATCATGAAATTTGAAATACTCAGATTATATGAGGTTTTTGTTGCTTTATTAACAGTTTTTATCCAGTGTTTGCCAGTAGACTCATTTGTAAAACACATTTCTTTTTTTGTCTTTTGCACAACTGTATTTTTCCTTTCATCCATTTCCCGGTAGAATTATTTCTCATCTTCATTTATTTAGACTGGGACTCACTGACATCACCATAGCTCTCAAAAACATTCACACTCATAGCAGTTATTCAGCCCATTTGCAATGACAAAAGACTGTTTAGCTTCTTTGGAAGTGGACAAATTAGAACCACAGGAGCTACAATAACTTTATTCTTTTCCTCCATCCGTTCTCTCTTTCCCAATAGTTTTACCATCTCCCCACTTTTCTTCCTGTGGCACACATGTGCACTTATTTTCATTTCTCCTGCCAGTCGGTCTCTCCCTCTCTTCTTGTCTGATGGGCTAAATCTGTCACTGTCCTGTTAGAGAAATAAACAGAGCGCCAAAGTAAAAGCAGGAGGACAGAGAGCGACTGTGCTCTGGTCTCACTGGTTCTGATGAGAGGAGCAGACAGAGCGCTGGCAGCACTACAGTGAGGCTGTCTGGGAGAAAGGGACCATTAGGGAGAAAACATTACGTCGTCAAAGCAGACCAGAAAGGTCACTCAAGATGCACCCGGATGCTCTGGGACAAATACAGCCTTGCTTCAGTGAAAAGAAGAAAATAAACACAGGATAAAAGATGAACCCAGGAAAAAAGTGGCAGAGGTTGTCCATCAAAGCTTAAAGTTTAACTTTTAACTTGAAATTTTAATTTTCAAATTGGAAATTGGAAGAGGAAGCTTGTTAACCTACTTTTCTAGCATTAGCACTGATTCCCACTGGACGGTACAGCAGCTGCTGAGTCACTGGTAGCCCTGCACATTCAGTGTAGAAAGTAGCCAGTCTAACTAGCATTAGCTGTCTCTCTTTCATGGATCCAGTTGTGGTGATGACAAATGAGCAGACTGTCAGAACTCACAGCAGTGGGTAGTTGTGTAACTTCAATATATAGAGTAGCATACAGAGCAACTTACAGAATAAAGTAGAACAACTTACTAAGTATAAGAACATGAGGAGCGCTCAAATCATAGATGTGACGGTGAAGTGAAGACTAACAATATTGGCCCCCGAACTACCACATTTTTTCTTTTTTGGTAATTGAAATTACAATCAAATAAGTACTTACTGTAATTTAGTTCACTTCATCATTGAATAATATTTTGTGTTTTATTTCTCTGTCTCTCTCTGTTGTCTGAACGCATGGTAGCATCTATTACATTAAGTGAGAAGGTGGAAGTTGCAGCACTGCAGCAAAAATGTAAATCCCCGACCATTTCCAATATTCAGGGAAACTTCAAATGTAAAGGAGATGGTTCACTGAACACTTCCATGTTCCAAACTGGATTAATACTAATACTTTGGCCACGGTACTGGAACACATAATGTCCTGCAGTGCAACAATGGAACCAGGTTTTGGTCATTATAGTGGCAGGATCACAGCCTGTCCTCACACAGATTCATGGTCTTCATTTACAAGAAGGAACATCCCCTCAGGGCAGAAATCACCGTGGTAATATTTAGCCCCAATACATCATATTTGACTTGGGTTTAAGGGTTTCTGCCTGTCTTAGCCTGTTAATCTGGGTAGCCACAGTAGCTTGGAACCCTGTTGATATTTAGTCATGGTCGCGTGTCTGGAGGTTGAGCAGATCGCCACTTGTCGGTGGGTGTGAGTCACCAACTGGACCCGTGGTTGATGATGTTCGAGGTCAGAAATGATTCAGGGCACGACAGGAGTAGGGGACGCCTGGCAGGTGAAATAACAAGCTCTGGTGAATCACAGTTTACATGAAATGAAGCGGACATTGCAATAGTGCAACATCCTGCCGAGAACATATAGTGTTTGTGTGTCTGCTGATGTGTGTTTGTTGGATGGCTCAGGGATGAGAGGAAGGATCAGTATTTTGAGGGGGAGAATATTTTGCATCGATGAGAAAACGAGTGTGCAAATGTTACGGTTGACCACACATACACACAGTTATGGACACACAGTGACCCATTCATCAAGTACTGTGGAGTCTGGAAACTCCCCTGTCACAGCCAAACACACACAGAGAGACACACACACACACAGTATATGCTAAAACACTGAGAAAAACACATAAACAGTTGGCCTGCTGAATCCGTCTGTCACATTTCATATACTTAAAGAAATTTGCAACTTTAATAAATCTTTTGGGTTTTCCTTGTCTGACATGCAAAGCTTCATATAATATTATAGGTCTGTTTTCACGCCATTTAAATCACAGAGGCCTGGGATTGCTTTGGCTAATTGTCATGTTGTATGTTTTTGTACTTTTGGCTGAATTGGATTTATTCGTGGGTGTGGTAGGCTTTTGCACTTGTAAGGGAAAGTTTAGTTCTATTTAAAAATGCTTAATTCATAAACCAGCACTGGAAATATGAAGGTGCAAACCATCCATAACTGAAGGACTAAAAAAGCTATCGTTTTTTTTTTTTTTTTTTTAATTGTAAAGTACTCCTGAAATTCAGGGCTCAGAAGTGTTTTCATGACTCCGCCTCAGGAAATGTTCATTTGTATTCCTGCACAACTGTCTCATATTGCTGAAAACCGGGGTTTAATGTTGGCCATAAAAAGCCCTGCTTCAGTTTCAGTGTTGGGAAGTTGGAAGGAGGACAGTAGTGGCAGAGAGAACACCCAGCATATTTCTTTTTATCCCTTAATAAGAAATTGCTTTTCTGACTTACTATCTGTCTGTTCTGCTATACAAAGCAGCGAGAATAACACAAATTAAAGATAACATATCGATGAAATAAACATAAATGATAGTAAATATGAAAGGAATAAATTGCTTTTTCCTCTATCAGTAGTGCATTTGCTCTTTTATTTTACTTCCAGCAAAGAAACCACAGCAGTGAGAAGGAAATAGGGACAGATCATTATCATCATTATACAGTATCATCATCATCATCATCATCATCATATCATTATTGTCATCATGGGAAATCAAGCTCTCAAATATCCATCTCTTCTTTCTTTCCTTACATTCTCAAAGCAGTTTTCAGCCCTTGATTGAACCCAGAGCCGCTATCGTACTCGTGAGAGTTTTCCTCAGTGCACACACCTTTGTATGTCTTTTCATCTGTCTGTCCTTACAGAAAGGCCAGTCCTAGTTCAGCATGAACTTATATTTCCCTCAAATGTCCGGTAACTTGAGAAAAACAACTACAGTATTCTGTTCTTCCAATTGACAAAATGATAATGGACCGGTAGTGTGATTAGAGATTTGAGTTCAGACGTCTAATTTGGTGGCTCCTAGAGGAGAGGAGAGGAAAGGAGAGGAGAGGAAAGGAGAGGAGTGGAGTGGAGTGGAGTGGAGTGGAGTGGAGTGGAGAGGAGAGGACAGGACTCAAAGTGAAGAGGAGGAAATTGGAACATTGTGTGACCACAGAAAGACCATGAACGGTTTTAATATGCCCCACTAAAAAGAAGGGGAAAGCCAGAAAAACAAAAGGGGGTTTCGGCAGCGACTCTTTCGCAAGCGACCTGGCCAGCTGCTCAGGCAGGGTGCAGGGTGGGTGGGGTGTGTCACATACATGGAAGCTGCAGGAATGTGATTTCCCGCTCACTTTCTGCTTTCCTCCTTTCCATCCACTTTCTCTGTCCAAGTCTCTCAATCTGTTTCTACTGTTATCGAATCCTGTTAACCTCGTTTCTGGAATTTAAAGAATGACTGTTGTTGCATTTTTGAAATTGTATTGGAAAGGCTTTTCTTATTACATTCGATCACATGCAAGAGCTTGTATTTAACAGGAGTCCACGCAGCCCATGCAGGCTTCAATTTTGCACTACCTTGAGGGAATATGTTCAGAGGATTTAAAAATATGAGCTGTCAGAAGGTGGTAGTAATAATGTGGTGACTGCGTAATATGCCCAATTTGTCACACAGCTAATTTGGTCCTCTTTTTACAGTGACATTTTAAAATGAACAGACATGACCATGACAACTAACGACCACGACGGATCACAAAGCCACATCAACCGTCTTAACTTCCGAGAATACACACAGAGACTGGGGTAAATTAAGAAAAAATATTTCTGTCTTTTCTGTAGCTATTTCAATCATATTACGCAGCCTCCGAGGAATAGAGTCAATTACTTCAACAGAGGCTTGGAGAGAAATTACCCAGTGGCAGGAATCAGGGACATCTAAACCACATTTTTAGGAGGGTTAGGGATATACTGCAAAGCAGATACACACAGATGGGTTAGGGATCTACATACATGCGCAGAAACACACATGGAGACCATAACATTTGCAGAAAACGCCAAACAAACACACATGGTGCTCGCATCACATGAACATGGGAACTTATATGTGCACACACAGGCACGCATGTTCCAGTATGTGTGTGCCCTACATTTACCAGAAACCGTATTAACAATAAGAACTCTAACAAGATGATTATATGATTATTACTGTCTTGGCCAGAGAGAGAGAGACAGTTTGAATGGAAGAGAGGGCAGTGGCGGTCAGAAGGAAAATGACATGAAAGAACTAGGGAGGAGTTCTGGCCGACCTTGAAGGGCTTTTAAATTTTTCTTTAAATTTCAAGGATTTTCTGATCTTTAAAGACAGGCCTGACTGTAAACGAGACACACATACACACACACACACACACACACACACACACACACACACACACACACACACACAAACACACACACAAAACAGTATCTCGCAGTATTCACTGGTAATGTCTCCACAACAAAACCATTTTTCTGTCGAGCTGTGTTCCAACATTTTAAAATTGGAAAGAATGTTTGGACCATAGGTGTGAAGAAATGTTTTTGATATAACTTTCCTGAGGGAACAACCTCACACACTCTTTCTCAATTCTTGCACTTCTTTACCTCATTCCAGCTTTTGCTCTCACAGTAATCTTAGAAACTCAGATCAAAGGCGACTGTTTCATTGTTTCAATTTAGCTGAATCCTGCCGCAGCACACAAGGATTGATAGATGATTTAAGACCATCATTGACCATTTGAGCCTACATCCACACGCAGACCCGCTTTCCAGATGTTCATTGATAAACTATGGACCCGATTTGGCCAATCCACTCACGCCGGACCACAATACTCAGCCATCTGAATGGGAGCATGATGGAGTGGCCTTATCCCCAAACCTCACCACTGCTTTGAACTTCCAGAAGGTTTAGAGAGAGACTTAGGAGCTCAGCTCATAATATGGTTACTGGTTAGCCACTAGCGACCACACTCTGCTCTCTGATGTTGCCTTCAGAGGCCCATTGCAGCTGGCTGATGGTCGAGGCTTGGCAGAGCAAAGCTCTTTGTAGTGTGGCAGGTTGCAAAAAAGCAGGGAATGCCCCTTCATTGGATTTCTACCCCCTGAAGCTTATTTCTTATCTAAGAAGTGGAAACAACTGCAACTTTACACAAAGGAACTGACTTGCACTGTTGTCACTGAACAAGAGGGCTCCGCATTGCCAAATGCTAATGGTGGATTTAGTAGAGATTGATCCAAGCTGTGGATGGTAAGTAAATGAGGTATTATTTCTGTGGTGGCATCTTACATGCAAACCTGTCCAATAACACTGTAATTAATGAAAGGATTTTACTTTAACCAACAAAAAATCAAGAAATCCTGTAACGTATGAAACACAAACTTTCAAACAAAATTTTGTCAATTTTTAGAAGCTCTACTAAAATTTTTTGCTTGGAAATCACCAAAAGCACACTTACTTGGCTGTGCTGTTATTAACTCCTCCAACACGAGACTCTAACTTTGGGAAAAACAGAAAGAAAATTCCACCTCTTCTGGCCATGTACAACTGAAGACTGAGCAGCTTTCCTACACAGAGCCAATGGTGAGCTGTACGTTTGTTCCAGCTGGAGAATGTCATGGACGTCAGCCAGAGAAGAAGTTTGTTGATTTATGAGCATAAGCTAGCAAGTAAGCCCAGCTAGGCTAATTCATACACAGATCAGGCAGAGACTGTATGGTAATGCTATTTTTTCCCCCTCTGTGTCACAACCTAATGATCAACCCAAACATCCAAACTTTTACTTTCAGTGAAGATGGCAGTAACACATAGTAACAGCAGGATCGCTAGTGAGCACCACACACCACACATGATAAATCACCCAGCACATACTGTAAGTGTATGATTCCCCCATGTTCATGTGAGTTTCCTCCCACTGTTCAGAGGAGGCTGAAGTTAATGCTAAAAAACTGTCCATAGGTGTTAGACTGGGAAGCTTGGCACAGTGTATTCTGCCAAAACATTCAGGGAAAGTTCCAGCCTCTTGTCTCAGCAGTTTGTCCAAAATTAACAAATTAAATTAATCTAGGAACCCAAACAGATCCATCCTTAAAGATTCTGTAAACAAGAACAATAATATAGCAGCAAACAGCGGTTGTCTATGTAAATATATAGTGGAGTAATAGCCTCCTGAGTCGCCCTCCTGCCATGTGTGTTGTAATCTGAGCTTCTCTGTTCTTTGTTTTGGTGTTCGGGACTACGGGAACATGCATCTTAGTGCGTGTACGTGTGTACGTATTAGTGCATGTGAGTCCTTCCCTGTAAAACCATTGGCCCTCCCCATGTTTATACAAACCCAGAAACCGCCCACAGGTGAGAAGGCTCGGTGCAGTACATGTTGTTCAGTTGAACGCGACCTTCCAAATTTCCTCCTCTGTAGAAACCATGTTTTTCAACAGCAAAAGGAAGAGACATCAAAACATTCATGAAGTTTTTATTTCCATCCGTGTGATTACTGGCTCCGCCAGTGTCATTCATACAGCTGATTCCGGGGGATAAGTCCGAGGCTGAATTTCTTTCTGGTCTGACTTTACTAAAATGGAGAGACCTACAATCTGCTAAAGGGCTCCAGCCTGACTCAGAACTGGCTTTTCTTCTTGATGCGTAAGTGACTTGATGGCGACATAATGTTACATGTGTTTCACTAGTGACCGCTACAGAAGGTATGATAACATTGGCAAACTTACTGTTACCCATATTATGAATGTGTTCAGCAAATGTTGCTAACGTTAGCTGGCTCACTGTAGAATTGCTGTAGAGCATATCACGGCAATGTTAGTGTGAACTAATGGTTGTGGTTAGATAGTTTTTTTGTTGGTTCTTGTGTGCACGGGGTAACTTTATTCTGTTGTGCTTCTTTTTGTATGTTTAGTGACTGCTTTCCCCGGGCTTTGTAACACCTTGCTGACTGAGAATTTGAAGGGAGGGGAGCGGGGGGTTTGCGGCTGATGAAGCATTTGTTTTGGTCTGAGATGCTGTTGGTCTTGTGCCAAATCTTGAGGCAGTGACGATCGTTTACAAAAACTCTAAAGGAATAGTTCAACATATTCTGAAATACAGATATTCACTTTTTTCTAGATGAATAGATCAATACACTCAGTGTAGCTGAAGTTACTGCCAGGAGGAAGTGAGCCTATCCTAGCACAAAGACTTGAAACAGGAGGAGAAGGGGAGGAAGCAAGCCTGGCAGTAACATGTTGTAACTCAGTTGTTTCATACGTACGCAGAAATCTTAAAATGACAATTTGTGGTTTTAGAGGAAGTTACATGGTTAACTATTTATTAATGAACAGTTTATCTGTTCACACAGCCCATCGGTGCAGCATCTCCAGTGTGACTCTGTCAGTCTCTAGCTCCATATTTATGCACAGACGTGACACTAGTATCAATCTTCCCAAAATGTCAGACTATATCTTCAAATGGCATTGGTACACTGAACAATGAGCTGAGGCTGTTTGGTGAAATTGACCTGAGTTGAAACCCAAGAAGAACTGAAGCAAAAACAGCTCATGCAGCTCAGTGGGTCTGGCTACCAGTCCGATGTTATTAGCCCAACAACATCTGGTGAATCCGACAGGAACAGGGATCGCTTCAACATCACAGTGTGAAAATGCTCAGCCACAGAGAAACCAATGATTCACTCAGTAGAAATGTGGTGTGTCGGTCCAGTCATAGACCAAGGATATCCTTCCCGTTGTGGTTCATAGACAGAATAGACAGGTCACTTTCACATCAGTGAGTTTGTGTCAGTGAATCATGCCACTTGGTTAGCTTTTGCTTTCACACCCCAGCAGAACCACACCCTAACACACGTACAGTAAGCTGTTCTGAGCTGTATTACTATCATCATTTTAGTGTTTGTAGGAAGACTTGCCACTCCCTTTCACTTCATAACCTTCATCAAATGTTTCACTGGTGACTCGTGTGTTTGTCATAGTAGTGATGGTCTTGTTAAAGCCTGGCGAGATATAAATACCCCTACTGGAGCCTTCACAGGCGGATGCTTCCTCCTGGGATAGGCAAGTGAAACTTCTCCCATCTTAGTGAAAGCCCACTTCTGCAACTCACTCTCTTTCCCTGTAGCTCCGTAGCTGCGTGACTTTCAACTCATCCTATTCACAATCTCAGTGTAGTTTACAGCTCAGGGGCTCACGAGCAGCAGCCCTAATGAGGAGGTTCATAGGTGCTGATACAGTGTGCAATTGTGTGATTGATTACCTATCTCGTCTCATTCATTTGGTATTTTATCAGGTCAAAAGTTCTGCAGCTGATAGTGTAACATTCCCTGTATTTAGCAATTGAGGCTTACACGTTGAGCACAAAATGGCAAAATTCAATGATACCATAGAATCAGATCTGTCCTTATTATATTTTGTTGTAAGGGGGAAATCTACTGTAGTCTTAAACTCATCCCTCAGGTTGCACTATAGTTGTGCTGCATCATTTCTGCCTCAAGATTCTGGCAGTAGTGCTGTGAGTCAGGCTTCCCTCGGCCGGAGGTGAGCTGTAGGAGGGTGACGTGTGACAGCATCCACTGTCTTCACAAAAGTGTGTCAAAGCAGTGACCTGGTTTGCTGGGATTAGCATCATAAACACACTTCGCCTGTTAAAATTAGGAAATTGCACTTGACTGTGTTCAGGGCAGATAGCAGGGAGGGAGAAGAAAACAAGTTGAAGTGTTTTCCTAACCCAAAGCCTAAAAACATATACAAACATGACAGTTATTACGACAAATATGACTAATTATGACAAACATGACAGTAACTGTAATAGTGAAAAAAGCTGCAGTGACTCAGATTTCCAGGAATTACAGTATAGAATTGCATTAGGACAATGGGGCTCAGTATAGGCATTTGCGGCCGAGACGGTTTGTTGAAGGTGTGTCCACATGAGAAGTGCTGTAGCTATGTCAAAGCAAGTTACTGCAGGAGGCCATGGTGTGACAGACTTAATCATTTAGTAAAAATTTCACTAGCCAGATATCACTCAGAATTTGAGTGTGAATTTCACGAACATTTCACGTTCATTTACTGGGCAGCTCTGCCTGGTGAGTTTGACTAAACTACAAAATGCAGCTTAATTACTGCACGGATCAGAGCCCAACTGATAGGCTGCTGTATTTTTGAGGATAATACAGATTGAAAAATTGATATTTGAAATAGAAATTTTTATAGCATAAACTCATAACATTAAAAAAAACATTTTTGATAATGATCCTTTAGATTTGTTAGAAAATTGTGAGCAAATATTGTACTGAGCAAAACATTTTATATTTTATATGTATAAAATAACCTTGCCAGTGCTCTGTGGTGGACCCAGCCCACTGCCTGTTGACATGTGTCCAGCCACAGGTAAAGAAGCTCCAAATAGCCAAGAAAAATGATTCATTCTTGGCTAACTGGTGCAAAGTATTATAACTTTCAGCTGTGTGGAGAATGTGTATTTCTGCTACATTATGTCCGAGGCATCCTGGAGATGAGCTCAACTCGGCTAATCTCATTCAAGATGCATGCAGATATGTGAAAACAGGTTTTATCAGTCAAGTTGGGAAAGTAGCATTATCCTCCCCTAAAAACTCAAACAAACCCTCAATTTCAGTAAGTCACTGCTAAGCACTGATTGCAGGAGGAAAGAGGGGAAATCAAAACATCTCGTCATTTGTACCCTTGTCACCTTTGATAAAAATTTAGCAATTCACTGCCTCCCCAGACACGGCCAATATTAACTAACCAGTATTTCATGGAGCACTCTATTTAACCTTGCTGAACATACGCACCATTTCTCAGCATTGAAATGCTTCACAATTCACATAGTACTGTCGGTTACTGCTGGAGGCTTAGGCGTCTTGGTCAAGAGCACTTTGACATTGGTTCTTCAGGGAGCTGAAATGCTTGTTAATTTGGCTTTCCCACCCAGATGTTTCAACCTTGTACTGAGATTAGATCTGTTAGCGTTACAGTTACCACCCTGTTAGCTATGCCAAATGCTGTTCCACATCTGCTGCATCTGTCCACCCCGACTCTTAATTTTGCAAAGCCCAACCTCAGTTCAATCAAACTCACAATTACCTGGAGAGCATCTTGAGACAAAAAAAAGATAAAAGCAGCATAAGACATCTCTACAGCCGTTGATTTTAATGAGTTGAAAAAGTAAATTATGAGTACAAACTAATGCACTGTGCTGTATGTAACACACACAGCAGCCAATATAGATCCAGGCCACAGCTTTTAGAGTAGCAAACCCTTGTTTAATCACATAATACAAGCTTTATGGGCCCACCCTGAACTGCTTATTATTAAGGCCAGGGCAATTTTACTTAAGCATTATTTTAATGCTGCATCAGCAACAGGAAGCTATTATTTTCCTTCAAATAATAATATGCTGTGTTTGTATGTGATAGTATTTTCTACCAGGTATGTCTTGGGAAAAGGTAAACACCTGGGTATTGAAAAGAGAAAGAAAGGAGCATCATTTATAGACATTACACACAGTTGTCATAGTGATTTCTGGAAGTAAAGAGCAATAGTGTTGAGAGTCAATAGCCCTGCTAGCAGCTCTGTGAGGCAAAAGGCAGGGTGCCACTTTGAGCTAAATGCTAATGTCAGCATGCTAACATTGCTCACCATGAAAATGTTAACTTACTGATGTTTAGCAGTATGTTTACTGTGGCTAACGTGCTAATTTGCACCAGACACAAAGTGCAGCTGAGACTAATGTGGATGTGCTTAGTTTTGCAGGTATGTGGTCGTACACCAAAGTGCTGACCAAGGGGACATTTTGATCTGATGGCAGCACTACATGACACATCAGGGAATCACCACAGTTATTACACGAATTACAAACGAATTACACGAAGGACAAAGTGCCAATGAAATAGAATAAAAAGTTATCTCAACCAAAGATTTTGTCTCAGGATTTAGGCTGCCATCCTTAGAAGGTTTTCATATTATTGGCCATACATGCACACTGCTTTGCTATTTAGAAAAGAATTAAGAGCTACTCACTGTGGTAATTCCTCTCTAATGTATCACAGCTAATAAACGTGATTCTAACTGTGAGAACCTTTGCCAACCATTACAGCAGCAGACCTCGCTGTTTATTCACCCCTGTCACATTAAGTGGGTTCTACCACCCATTGCATTACCAGCAGAGGCACTGGCTGGCCCACACACCAATTCATGACCTGTCTATTCTCCTGGCTGGCCCACACTGCCTTCCCAGCACCGAGCCACTGTGTGATTCCACTGGGGAACATTCATTGCCTTTGAATGTGGAAATAAATTGTTTCCGACCAGACAGGGATCACTAAACTGTTTTTAGAGGCATCATCAGAATGTTACTGATTATGACCTCTGAGGCCGTATTTACACAGGAACAAAAAAAAAAACATTTAATTTTACTGTTTACAACTCAGACTTGTTCTTTGACAGGATGTCTCAATATAATGAATCCTGATGGAGGCTCATTTTCTTGTTTCTTCATCAGTCCTGTTTGGACATCATTTCTGGGGCAACAAAGAGGAAAAACAAAATAGTTTCAGTATAAATCCATCTTTAAACTCTTGCTCATACAGTAAATTGATGACAAATGCAAAGAGGAATTTCATAGCTAGATCATGTTACACTTGTACATAATAGTATGTATTTTCCCGGCGTCATTTGTTTTCTGTGTGCGGTTCAGGGAGATGACAGGATAGATGGTAAGACAATAAGATTACAATGATTTACCACAGTAGGAATGCACTGAACTAACTAACTTACCTCAAATTGTCCTTGGACTCCATAAAATGAAGTGTCCAACCTACTGTACATTGAGAAAGGATAGGTTTTCTCCTGAGCACAAAGTCAAACTGGTCATATTTAATAAGAGCAGAGGGGCAAATTTAGGGAAATACCCTAAATAACTGTCACTTTAATTCAAGACTTTGATAACAATCCCAACCTGGAGACGGAAAAGAACCTTTGTTTGAGAAAGAAATTTTGAAAAAAAATATCAAACTGATCCTTAGAGTTAAATTTCAATTATAAAAAGATACTTGTGTCAGTCAAAACCGTTACGTGGTTGAATTATTTGGAGTGACAGGGACATAGTGGATGATGTGAGAAATAAAAAAAGACAAAGTATTAGTTTGCTTTCTTAATGGAACTGAAATTAAAAGGTAAAAATGTCTTCTGAATGTGGAGACATGTTTATACTTTCACAACAAGGTCACAGAGAAACTAGAAGGAATTTGTCTAACAATTAGGGATAATCCACACACACACACACCCTTCGCACACATCTGCTTATTTTTAGCACATGGTTTAGATTTAGTTTGAGTCTCAGTCTCTTGAAAGACGAATTTATTATTGAGTATTTATTTTTATTTTATTTATTTATTTTATTTTATTTGTATATAAGAAATGCTACTAAACACTGTTGGTAATTTTTGAATGAAATAATGATTGAAATGCAAGATACAGTGTTGTAAGAATACAGTGCCTTCAATCACACACACATGTGTTTCAGATTATTTCTGGCATTAAGCATGTGATAAATAATCTGAAACACATGTCCTCAAATAAATAAATAAATACATTTACATAGCCTGTCTGGAAATCTGGAAACAAACAACACTGAAAATGTTGCTTTGACTAAAAAATACATTACAGCTATTACCAGCTGTCGCATTACAACACTCCTCCAGTTCAACACACAATTTGTGTGCAGCCTAAAGGACTTTTTCAATCAAAGTAATGAGATCAGAAATATGGACGATAATGGCCTCACACAGTTTCTCTTAGTTTGCCACAAAATTAAAGACAGCTTCCCAGCCTATAACCTGCCTGAAGATTACAATCACGGACATAAAGCGGAATGCGAGGCATAAAATCCGATTTCATCCGATGACAGCTGAGAGTGATATCTGTGACTAACAAAATCATTAAAGCGCCTATGTCCAAAACTTTGGTTTGTAGGAAGATGATAGAAATCTGATGTAGTTTTTGTGTTGCTTTTAACCCTTAATTTTCAGTGTCCCAACAGTCAGATCCATGGGGGTGAAGAGAGGGTTGAATGTGTAAACTAAATTTTCAAAGGCTATAGGCTTTAAATACAATTTCAATTACATTATTTTACATATTTTTATTGACTATGATGTGTGCAATTTCATAACAGACGTCGTCATAGATTAAACTTAGTATAGTAACATAATAGTTTTTTCATTCCTTAGTAACATTATCACACAGATTATTACTTATTTGAAAAAAAAAAAAACTTGAAGTTGGTTGAATTGCAGGCTAGCGTTTTGTGTTGTGTTGTTTTGTATTGCATTATGTCCATGATACACTTTATTAGAAAAGCTGGGGTGGGTCTCGCATTGGTCTCACTTGTTGACCTGGATATTGGCTCATACTGACAGAATCATAGGGTAGAAACGGTCAGCCTGTTTTTGTTTGCCTAATTTATGAAAGTCGGTGTGACTCGCTTCTTTGTTCTTCCTTCCAAGACATCCTCATAAAAACAGGTGGAGCGCACATCTGATGTCAATTACAGCGATTAGCATCAGTGCTCTGAACAACTGAGTAAACAGTTAGTAAATAATTGCAATCAGACAAAATAACTGACAAAATTACAATCCAGATACAAGTTCACAAACGTACATTTTTCTTTCTCATCTCTATCCTTTCACACGTGCCTGTGCAGTGTTAATTCTTTTCCTGGCAGGCAGCTGTACTGGTGACGATTCCCATCCCACCTCTCGCTGGCGTAAAGAGGTCATTTGTCCGCTCAGGTTGTGTGTGTGTGTGTGTGTGTATGTGTAAATGTTTCCTGCCTGCCTGCCCTGCACACATGCTTACAGGTCCTCCTCTTCTTTTAACAGAATCATATGGTATTCCCTCTTTCTCTTCATGTGGTCGTAATGACGCTTCCAAGAAAGTCGAGCGGGCCGAGAGTTTGGCCGCAGTGTGACCGTCAGCAGACCACTGCTGTGGTCGGAGAGGGAGACCTTGCTGAAAAGAAAAGCTCCCTTGGATGGATGGGGCGAAGCTTAACAAAATTCTCCTCCTGACAACCTCTGTTAAACAAACACAGCACTGTGTGGTGAAGACCCAAAGGAACACATTCATTGATATTTATTTATTCCCTGTGTCTACTGATCTCTTTTTCCTTATTTGTCATCTTTGAGTTGAGATCTATATATCAGATTAACTTTTTCTTATGTTTATTTTCCTCCTACAATTTCTTTGCCTTCCTCGTCTTTTCTTCCCTTCTCTCTCTCTCACTCATATTTGTGGCATTTTTCCATGGGTGCACCTATCAATTTCTCACTCTTGAAGGATTCAATAGTTTCCTCTGTGCCATTTCCAGTCATCCAGACCCCAGTCCAGACAAATATAGTTTTCAACGCCCTTTTACTGGCAATGAACCCATCAGTGGATTTAGGTCACACTCCTCGCTGGCTGGTAATTTAATATGTAAAAAAAAAAAAAGAATGAATAAAATCATGTGTCTGTCTGTTTATCTGTCTACATTTCAGTACAATT
This sequence comes from Seriola lalandi dorsalis, assembly GCF_002814215.2. Lineage (NCBI taxonomy): Eukaryota > Metazoa > Chordata > Actinopteri > Carangiformes > Carangidae > Seriola > Seriola lalandi. The sequence continues at coordinate 258,100 of NW_019524940.1, forward strand.
TAGTGGTGTACTGCATTCACACTGCCATGGGTCATCATCACCATAAAATTAGCCTCTGTATAAGTCTGTCTTGTTAGGAAAGCAAATAAGTATAATTGGTTGTAAATGAAGGAGAGAGGTTGACTGGAAATCTTGTGTCGGCCCCTGGGCCTCCTAAATTTATATGTACTGGTAGGAATAAGCAAATGAAATCAGGAAGGCCACATAATTTAGGGATTTTATTTTGTGATAATGTTTTACTCACCAACTTAATTGCTGAGATTTGGAGAAGGTGACGACATTGCTAGCCAGTTCCAACGAGGCGAAGCAGCCCAACCCTCCGTTGTTGCTTAATTTGGAACAAAGTCAACCTATTACCCAAACTGCCCATTGTAAATGTTCATTAGATACATTTTATATTTTTTAAAATATTTTCAATAACACAAAATGTTTTGTGCCAGTATATTATAAAACGGTATCAAAGCCCATGTAAAACTAAATAATAAAATCAAGCCAAAAAAACTTTGGTTTTAATTTTCTGTAGCTACATTCTTTTGCATCACAAAATTAGTCTCCTTTCGACAGCTGTAGAGTTTTGACGACAGGTCAGGTTTGGCATGGGTGCGTTAATAAATGCGTTTATCTGTATTTTTGTTTAAAGTAGACACATACTCATAGTCATGTATTTTGACCAACATAGGACTTTATTAAACATCAAGTAAGTCTTATGAGGTCACCGGGATTACTTGAAAGTCATTTAATTTTCCACATCTTTTTTATTGGGTGTGTGACTCACTTAAATTAAACTGTGCATGTATTGTTTTGCTCTTGTTCCTGTTGCAATATCTGACACCTCATTTTTCCATTTTAATGTCTCATGTTGTCAGTCGATAGAATTTTACAAGTTTACTGTACCCATGCCGCCCATTTGGAATAGTTTCTGGTTGCTTTTACTTTTCTTGTGGCTTCTGCCAAAAAGAGCCAAAAAAAAAAAAAAAATTCCTGTTTTACCAAATCTGCCAACATAAAATTTAAGTATAGGTGGTGCTTAACTGTCTCCACCATCCTGCAGCCTGTCATGTTCATAATCATAGTGATTACAGGAATATTAAGCCTTGGATTCCTTTGAACATGGCGCAGTGTCATTATACTGTAATGTTTTTTTCAGGGATTGTAGAGGGATGTTAAGAGATGGAGGAATATGCACTGCCTTCATTCAGTAACCCAGACCTGTATGCTACCTTTTTTTCTTTGACAAGAGGTGAAGGGGGCAAGAAAACACAAACGAGGATCAAAAATATGGGCCACACTCGTCTCCACACGCCCACCCACACACTCCCCGACACACATTTTGCTTGCAGACGGTCAGACAGGCAGGCAGGCCTTTGAGCAGAGCTAAGTGCCGAGTGGCCTGCATGCCAGTGGCATCCTGGTGAGAGAGCAGGAAAACATGCTGCTGTTTCAGAGGCTGCTGGCCTGTTTGTCATCTTTTCCAAGGTAACCAGAGACTGCAGGAGATTAGCCCAGTGGAAAATACTCACAGAGATAATGATGGAAAAAGACAACAGAGCGAAAATGTACGACTCAAGTGGAAACCCCGTTGTCAAGTCTTGATTATGTCATTTTTGAATGAGCATATTTCACATTAAGTAGATAGCGAGAAAAAGAAAACACAGCAAAAAATGAGACGCATGGAAACCCGGTCTTCAAATCAGGTCATTTTTAAATAAGCATACGTTTTTTTTGCAATGTTAGCGGCATGGCTATAGAGCTGGAAATGTTGGTCTGTCAGTCGCTCGTTTGGGCCACCACTTTGGTCCAGACTGAAATATCTCAACAACTACTTGATGGACTGCCATGAAATTTGGTACACACATTCATTCCCCTCTCGGGATGAATTGTAATAGCTTTCGTGATGCCTTGACGTTATCGTCTTGTGCTGTCATCTGGTCCAAATTGAAATTTTTCCAGTACTTTGGACTAATTACCTGCAAAACTGATCACATTCCTGTCAGCCTCAGCTGTACTTTGCTTAGTTACATTCTAATGTTAGCACACTACTTGACACAAGATGGTGAACATGGTAAACATTATACCTGCCAAATGTCAGCATTATAGCACTGTCACTGTGAGCATGTTCGCCTGCTGATTTAACGTGCGGCATCACTGAGCAGCCTCATAGAGCTTCTGGTATGGCTGTAGACTCTTCAGTTTTATTTTTTGGGATTTATATTTCTTAGATTGTGCTTACATTGGTATTTCTGCTATCTAATATGTTAATAATGTTTATGTTTTGACTTGTTTTTTGTTTTTAACATTTGTTGCTTTTAATATTTGTTCCTTTCACTTGCGCAGCTCTTTGTAACCTTGTTAAGAGAGGTGCTAGTGTATCGTTTTGTCATTTACTAATTGCTATAAAGTAGTAAAACTTCTAACAGTTTATCAAGGCTCCAAAAATCCTGTACATACAGAGTCATTTTCTTGAATTTTCTGAATATATTTTCAGGTTTGGTTGGTTGACGGTTTTGCCATGGGGAGTATTAAATATTTCTTAATGAAACAGAAATATTCCAAAATGATGTGTGAGATTAGAGGCTGGAGGCCAAAATCTACTTCCTCTTTCTTTATAGTCTGTGTTTTATTTTTACTCTGGTTATTTTATGGAGGTGTGACTGAGGTCACCAGGGGTGAAGCCTTGTAAGAGGACAGTGTAAGTACAGTAGTTGCACACTAAGACCATCTTTACTTTGGGTCCACGCCACTGTAGATTGTGGCCGGTGAGTAAGAACTTCTTTGCCACGCGCTAGTTTTGTACAGTAAACATTAGGCACAAATACACACATTCAGCACTCCGCTCATGAAACGAATTAGACAAACAGGGAAGCAGGCTGCTGCCTCTTCTCTGTTGACTTTCCCCGACCATCACTTTTCCCCTGCTGGCGGCAAAATAATTAAAATGGTGTAAAACACGTCCTTGTAATTCAACTCTGAGTTTAAATGAGATTCATTTTTCAGTATCCTGCAGTTTCCCAGCAAAAAATTGTCTGTAAAACAGTTCATTCATTCTTAAAAATGAATACACGGCACATCTCTCTCAGTTCTACCTGAAACCTGTAATGCTGCAGTGCACCTGACTATACGGTCCACAGAAATACCTCTTGAATCTAATTTTCCTATTGGTGCGTATAGTCCACGGTCTAGTTCACAGCAATGTCTGTACAGGCCAGGAGAAGATGCAATATCACATTTCCCATTCAAAACAATACACGTGTTGTTTCAACAGCATCAAGTTCAATCTCCTGTAATTATGCAATTTCCCTCTCTCTGCATCTGTAGCTCCTTTTCCTGATAAGACTAGATCCTCAACAACACACTGTTGGTGCTCAAATTGTTTAATGTATTGCACTGCCAGAAAGCCCTCATTAGCTTGTCAATCAGCTGTGGGAATGGGAATATTTCTTATTTTGTACATCAGTAAGGCGCTGCATGCCAGGGAATGTGAAGGCCGACTGGAAATAGGAGAAATGAATGAACTGAAGTTCATTCATTTGACTATACAGTACACACGCAGCATTTCCGTGGGAAGCCACTGCTAAAGAGGGGGGGCGTGTTTTTAACATGAAAATAACCGTTAACAGTAGTCAACAGTGATAATTGCCTCCTTATGTTTTTGCCCTCTGTTGCGAGGGAGATTTCCTGGTAGCAGTTATGTCAGCCTTATGCTGCTGAATGATATCAATAGCTGCACTGTCCTTGATTCGTAATTTCCCATCGAGTGAAACCAATTATTTGATTAATGATAGTATGGGTTGATTCGTGGTCATTTAAATACATACATTGGTTTTAGGGGCTCACAGTAGAGCTCTGTCATACCTGATTTGGATGTAGTTCATGTGTATGCACTGCTCAGTGTATTGATTGTGTTTGTTGCTATTATTTGCTAAGTAGTCTACAGCTGAGGCTGCTGGGAAGTTTTACAGGTGTTAAGTCATAAACCACAGTACTGAGCAGATCGAGATTTTGAATGTCTGTACAAAATTTCATGGCAATCCATCCAATGATTGAGACATTAGAGGATGGACCAAAGCTGTAGACTGACAATTGACTGACTTTGCTATTTCTATAGCGAGGCTGCTGGCATGGTCATAAGTCATTGGTCATTTTTAACCACAAAGACGTGGTCTTGGTCCTGACCTATTTAAAGACTTGCCCAAAATATAAAAATACCACACCATGTGCATGGAAATATGAAAGTATACAGTTTACGAGTCAGTAAACTCACCTGCTGTAGTGTTTGGTTGGAATAAAAATCTGCATGCCCTCAGCCTTTTACCATAACTGGATGGAACTGATCCTGAGCGTGCTCTGAAAACCTATCCGTCAGACAAACATGCAAACATCTCCTGAGAATGAATCTTGTTGCATGCGTCACTCTCGACACCACGCACTCCTTAAGCCCTGAAGAGTTTCCTTTAAATCATTTTCAGAAACCTCACCAGAGAAAACAAGGTGACCACATCAGCTGCCGTGGAAGTCCAGGGATCCCTCTGCTGTTATTTTTTCTCCCAAGGTCACAAGTGACTCACTGCTTTCCCTGGCAAGACTTCCAACGCTGGGCACAAGGTTCGCTGGAACCCCTATCCTTTTTTCATGCTGGTCTCGCTGTTTCTCTCTGCTACTGCTTCCCTTTCCCTCTTCACACTCTCTCAATGTGTTGCTCACAGGTCTTCATTAGATACACTCCTACAGCATTCTCTCTCTCTTTTTCCCCATTCACTCTAATCTGCCTTCCTCCTCCATGCATCCCCACTTTCTCTAGCTATCTTTGCCCCACATTGATTTTAGCTACAGTATCCTGTTGAGGCTTTTTTCATCAGTTAGTAAAATAAAGGCTTGTCCACTGTGATTTCCATCTTAGGGGCCCGGGCAGTGAGAGATATAAAATATCCTGAAACAAGAACTCTGAGGTGGACCGCAGGAAGGCAGAGAGGAGAATATGAGAAGGTCAAGAACCTTAACAAGGCAACATGCTTCTTCTGTGTCTGTAACAACAACACAGATTAAAGTGGTGTGGCCTGGGTTTCTTGAAAACCTTTTGCACTAAGGTCATCTGACCCCACTGACTTATAGCAGAACTAAACTGACCTTAAATAAAACAAGTGTTATTTTTTCAGATAACATCTGTTGCATGTCTAAACCCAGCTGTTCCATAGTTGCCACAAACATTAAATATTTATTATAGCCAATATAGCCGATCACAACACACAGCTGTTGTCATAAACCTGTATTTATACTGATTTAATCAGACGATATTGCTTAATACTTATTTATTCAGCTCCTTGCCAGATGTTGGATATGATATGGTTTTGTTGTTTACCAACTGAAAAGAAGACAAAGAAGAAGAAGAGATCTGTTTATGTCACTGTGGACAGGTTTATTGAAAAATAACCAGCAAATATTCAAATAAATTGGTTTCACATGTTACACATGCTTTTTGTTAAATTTAGTCGCCTTAAATGTCGACATAGTCTCAGAGTGCTCTGAAATATGAAGCACATACAACACCTTTGGTTCTTAAACTTTTCATATTGACAAAAAAAAACTATAAAAACACACAAAAAAAGCTTTACCAAAGAGGATGGCAAAGACTCAAGCAGAGTGACAGAGAAGGTTTCTTTGAACAAACATACAATAGGTACAAGCAAACTGTAAAGAATAAAAAGATAACTTCAAATCGAATGGAGCATTATACCCGATTAAGAAACAATTACATGTGAATTGAAGCTTCTATTATCTACAGTTTTGTTTCCACAAGCATTTTGAACACAACAGAAATGTGAAATCTGCACCAAAAAGGTTCAGATTTAGCAGCAACAGTGACCATTAACTGGTCTGTAAAAGTTACTACCACAGGCATGTCAGACATGTACAATTCACCAAGGACTGAATGCAAATGAAGGTCTTTGCCACATCAGCACTTGGAGATGCATTTTGGCCAAAACTCTTTCAGAACCAAATACAACCAGATCTGGTCAGAGGACCATGGAGAATGACAACAAAACCTTCTTAAAATCTTTTACTTTTGAGTTGCTGCCATAATAATGATCAACTGGAGTGCATTGTACAATTTTTGCAGCTGATAGTATCCCTACTGTTAATTCCTCTTGTTCTGCTTTGTCTCTTTCTCTCTCTCTCTTACACACAAATATACCTTATTTGCATGGGTAAAAGCCTTTGTTGCACAAATTGAAAAAGTTATCTCTACGTCTTTCACTTTTGACTGTCTCAGGTCACAATCAAACAGCAACGGTTATCAGTTCCCTTTTCCAGTCATTCGTTTTTTGAGATCTGTTATGTAAATGAGAGGGACTCGGATGGACATGTTACTAATCAACCCCCCACACACACATACACACAGAGGTAATACATTCACACACAACACTGGCTACCACGCAACCACACAACACTATATACACACACACACACAAGTTACAAAGGATCTGAACAATAATTGGCAATGACAGTGATCTACTATTTGCCTATAGCATGCAAACAAGATGGCAAAAGTATCACAAAGAAGTAACCTCAGGAATCAGGAATTATTTATCGCACCTTACCTTTGGAGTCACCTAACCATGACCAGTCCAAATCCATGTAATCAGTGGTGCATTGTGTTTAGTCTGAGGGGACTGAATTTAAATGCACTCTGAGCGACTAAATTAGAAAGTAGCACAATTGTCAACAGGCCAAACCAACAATTTATGGATATGAGGCAAGTCAGCAAGTAGCTTTATTTTGATTTAAATGCCAGCCTGTGTATGTGTGTGTGTGTAGTTGTGTATTTGTGTGTGTGTGTGTGTGGAACGGTCAGTTGCATCTGGTTCACCTCGTAACACCCACGTTTACCCTGCCCGTACACTACAGACCTCATCGCCAAGTAACACGTCAGGAAGGCCTGTTGTAAATGTGTTTTAATGTGTGTGTGTGTGTGTGTGTAACTGCTTGAGTGTGTGTTTTCAGACGTCCAGTTTCCATCCCACCATTGTTGCGGTGCACCCTGACCTCGATGCTGAAAAATATGTGTGTGTGTGTGAGTATTTCTCTGTGCTTTTGAATTTATGCCTGTGTGTGTGTGTGTGTGTGTGTGTGTGTGTGTGTGTGTGTGTTCAGTCATCCTGTGGTGAGCTGTGACCTCATCACTAAGATTTCCCTCTGAGACTTGTTGGTGGGTGAGTGTGTATTTTCTCCGATTACGTTGAGACTTTGTGCTTCTACGTCAGCGGGCTGTGACATTTTGTCATGCCTCTGTTCAGGCTGGACAGTGCGCAGCTACAAAAAGACAGATGGAAAAGTAGATTTGTTTTTCCGACCTTTGGATGTCAGGGTCTTGTATAAGCATCATGCATTCACATCACAGTGTGGGAGCGCCCTTTTGGGTTTACTACGTGAGTTATGTGGTATCTATTATGCATTTTGACCTCTATGTGGGAGTTCCTGCTTTGGCTTGATGAAGGTAAATCTCTTTTAAAAAATGTTTTAAATGCTTATAATTAGGATAATAAACAGACTGCTGCTGAGGAAGAAGGCTGAGGTTTGAACAAGTTTCAAACCTGAAATATTACTGATATATGTTGCTGGATTGGCCCATTGATATCCATCTATCATTGGACTTTAGTATGTATTAAATCAGTGTGTGTTTTTTCTTTCAGAAAATGGAAAATGTTCTTTTGCCTGAATTGTCTATACCCAGAGCGGTTTTGTCAGACTGACATTCAAATGACTGCAGGGTGAACAATTGTTTTTTTTGGGGTTTTTTTTTTTAAAAGATCTTTTAGGAGCTTTCAACCACATCTCCTGTTCACAATAAATATACTTTCCCCTCTAGATCTGAAGAACAACTGTATGTTACACATGCAGTTTATTAACATATACACATTACATTAAAAGTAATGAATTGTCTCATATAGAATATTACAATCAAATGGCTCTGACACCCTGATACACTCAGTTTCTTTATTGCACAGAAACATTCACAGTAAGATTCAGTATCTGAAACATCTGGTCATGTTCTATTCTCAGAGTCATCTCAAACCTTTGGAGTATGATGTAAAAAAGAATAAAACACTGTAGTGTACTGAGGATAAGTTCTCTAATCAAAATGAATTTCCGTACATGAGTCCAGTGGACAACACGGCAGCGTGGGACTAACCCTGGTTTGGGGAACAGTGGAGACGGGGCAGCTTCCAGATGTGAATGTGTGTAACTGTGTCCGTGTGCTCCTGCAACAAAGTCGCTCAGCGCTCGGTGCAGCTTCCCTGAATGAATGATTAAAGGGTTATGAAAAATGGCAAGTGAAATCATTTGATGGCTGCGTAATTATAATAGATGCAGTAGATTTTTTGGCTGGAGTTTATGGACCAAACACCTGAAAATAAACTTTATGGAAAATGCTCAAATATGTTGTCAGCACAGAAAAACTTATTAAACTCAGTGTAACTCAAGGATGCAACTTCCTTTAAGCTCTGTGAACCAGCATGGTAGAGAAGCATGAGTGTTCAGTTTGACTATATTTTGGTCTTTGATGCTTAGAGCTCCAGGCTGAATCAGTTCCTCTCTGCACATGGACACTGTTGTCCATCTACACTGAGACAACATTTCCAAGTTTCCCTCGATGCGTGTTCAAATAAGCAGAACCCATCTTATGAAATGACTTTGGCTGGTCCAAATAAACAGCTGTCAATCACTGTATTTATGTGATGTCAAAGCAGGAGTCAAAACATTTATCCTGGAAAGCCTTTCTTTATTCACACTACCTTTTTTTCTTTTTTCCTTTTTTTTCTTTTTTTACTTTGACACATTAGGTGTAATACAGACCGGCTGTCATATAAAAACCACTTGTTCACACTGAATTTAAATATGGAAATGGTTACACTGGACTTCAGCACTGTATTATTCTTCAGTGCTCCAGTTGTCAGGAATATGTCTGTATTTTATTTACTCTACAAACAAACAAACAACTTGACACTTGAGACTGATGTTTTATCCCCAGGCCCTGTCTTCCTGTCTTCCATGTGCTGTATTTAGGGGTCCTTTGGGAAATATTTGTTTAGTGTAAAAAGTAGATTTCATCTGATTGAATCCATGAATGGGTCCCCCCCCCCTCATCTGATCTGCTCACTGGATGCTGTTTTTCAGACCCTGCTTTGTTTCCTCTGCATGTTGCCCACACGATTCACTACTTCGCGTAATCATCGCAACAACGCAACTCCTGAGGATGCAACGGTTTATTTTTAGGACTGCAGGGCGAGGGAGAAACATGGGCAGACAGAGAGAGGGCTGTGCACTGGATAACAGCTAGGTGGGTGGGCACATGCTCTCTCTCTCTCTCTCTCTCTCTCTCTCTCTCTCTCTCTCTCTCTCTCTCTCTCTCTCTCCCTTTCTGTCCCTCTCTCCCTCTCTCTCTGTGTACCGTATAAGTACCGATCTGTGATGGAGACCCCAATCACACCGCAGTTCACTTTTACGCAGAGGAGATGAGCGCTCGGATTGTGAAATCCAACCCCGCCATGAAACTGATAGTGGTGAGTAACCAGAGTATCTGTCTGCTGCTCTTCTACATGCTTCGCTGATCTGATCTGACACTTACTTACTGAAGGACTCGCATTTCATACTCTTTAAGTTATTTCTTTCGGTGGAATTCTTGCGAGACGTGGATTATTATTGCTCTACACACACGCGTGTTGAGTCAGTTTTGGTAGCTACGGGCAGTCGCCTTAGTTCAGATTTATTCACAGTAGAGAATAAAACAGAAAAAAGCAAAGTATTCGCATGGCATGTCTCCCTCTGTACAGCCTGTGCAGGTAGTTTGATGATGACTAATTTATTACAGGGGGACAATGATAATAACGATAATGATAATAATCAGTGTGCATAACAGCCAGTTATCAGATGTTTTGGTGGCAGCTTGTTTTCTCCATCACTGGTTTTGAGGAAACGATCTCTTACAGGTTTATACCATTGCGAGCATCAGGCTACTTGAGTACATACTCAGACCGTTTTCCTTATACATTATACCTGTTTTACATGGCATGCATGTGTGACTCATCTAAAATCTAAAAATAAAATCCCTCCACTATATCAGGCTACAGTATTTGTGTAGTATATTTGCATGACACTGGGATCATGACACCTCCCTCACTGGGGTAGATTTTCTTGCTGTGAAATACCAGCAGGGAACGGAGGGCAAATGCACCCAAACCTAGTTTGTGAGGGCTGACATGAATATTTACTAGGCAGAGGGTGTGGACAAAATAACACCTGACAATGTAATACAGTTTCATATAGCAGCCCTGCAACACAAGCTTGTGCAGGTAATATTTAGTTTATGTTGAAGCTGTTTCAACTTTAACCACTGAAGATGTAATTTGTGTAGCTGTTGCATGAGATAATACAATGTTTTGTGGTGTTTGTGTCCAGCTTCTGTGGGTTTATAGCACTAATGACAGCGAGTATCAAATGTAGTATGTTTCCTAGTGCTAAATGATTGTGAGATCTTTTAAAGGAAAATTCAGTCTTTGAAATAAATCATACTTTGTTTATAATGGAGGTTGTTTGCCTTTGATGATGAATGGAGCTGAAGCTCTGCCCACCTTCTTATTCACTCAGCGCCCACAAAAGGGACCAACAAACAAGATCTATGATTCAAATCAATGAATGGAAGTTGACTATGGGTCACATTTCCTATAGCATGTTTGAAAGGAATGAAACTTTACACTGTCAAAATAGAGACATGCGGTGTGTTGCCAGTAGGTGGTGTTCAATGTAGGTCCGTCTTCACACTAATTTGCTCTACAACGCCTCTCTGGCGGTTTTTAAATGTGTGCCTCCGGGGCACAGAGCAGTTATTTCATTTGGTGTGTTTTGCATGTTGGGCTGTGTTGGGGCCTTTGCGGGTTTTGCATATGTTCACGTACAGATGTGTATCAGGCCAGAAAGAGATTGTACGCGATAGCTATGTAACACTGGACCCACTATCTAGCCTAGTGGGCTACATGTGTGTTTGCCCCCGTACCTGTGTGTGCCTGTGCGTGTGCGTGTGTATGTGTATGTGTGTGTGTGTGTGTGTGTGTGTGAGACAGAGAGAGATTTTGTGAGGTGCATGGTCAGTTAACATGTGTTGTTTTAAGTAGGTGTAGAAGGCGGTGAAATATAACTGAATGTGTGTGTTGACATGTGCTTTCTTCCATTATTTAATATGTCACGATCCATGCAGAGTATTTCCGCTGTCTGTACTCTTCCATTGACCTAAAATAGGCAAATATTTTGTTGTTACAATTGTGTTCTGACGTAGTGCGCTTATGTTTATCCTTCATTCAGTTAGTCAGACAGTTATTTGGCTCACCGCACAAGCATCTATTTCGCCAACTAGTGAGTCAGTCGTCCAACCAGTCAGTCAGTCCTGACTGTCAACATCTAGCCAATAAGTCCATCTGCACAGCTCTGGGTCTCCCAAACCTTTTGCGTCTGTTTTCCTACTTGTCAGACACCCAGCCGCTCAGTCAGTCTGTAAGTAAGTCTATATTAAAGAGACAATTTTGTGTCCAAAACATTGTTTTGTCTACAGGTCACTGTGGGAAATGCACCTCATACACCTGTGTGCTCTTCCTGTTCCCCTGCACCCTCCTGAAACATGTGGTTGTCCTGTCTGCTGAAAACCTACATGACATCATGGGATGGAATATAAATAGTACGCCACTTTTAAGAATATTTCGCGTGCATTTCAATCTTTTCACGTGTTATTTCGGTCTTTTAAGTGATGGGTTTGGGCTTGGACTCAGTAGAAAAATTATATGATGTGAAGTGACACATGAAAAGCTACATATGCATAACGATAACATGTGAAATGACCTGGGAAACTTATTCATATGCCATTTGGTGATACCAGGCTGATTTTTGTTTGGGTTTTTGTTGACATATTTCACGTTATGTGTGGTGGAAGAGCGAGGTATGTACTATCTCTTATCGGGGCAGTCTTTATCTTTATGTCTCCTCTCCTTTACTCTCTGTTGTGGCCGTTGGCATCAGCTGCCAACTTCCCCAAACCTAGCACCAGGTTCACACGCAGATAGGCAAAGCTACGGAGAGGTCGCTTGGCCAGACTCGACATGATTTCTTTTCTTTTCTTTCTTTCTTTCTTTTCATTTTATTTTTTGTAGACAAACACTGGAGAAAGGGTGAGGAAGTGAGGGTACATACAGAGGGTGTGTAAAGGTACAGGATCAACATGTTTTAAACAAACAAGTACAAACGTTTATTCAGAAAGCAACGATTACCTCTGGAAGCTACTTCCGCACACCTAACTTCCCCTTTTCATTCAACAGTATTGATAGCAGATGTGTGTGTGTGTGTGTGTGTGTGTGTGTGTGTGTGTGTGTGTGTGTGTGTGGGCGGGCATGTGTTTGTGTGATTAAGAGACACAAAGAGCAGAAAGAGAGTAGGCAAAAGAGATACAACTGTTGTATTAGTGTCATGGTCGCACACAGGCCTTCATCTTTGTTTTATGTCATATTAAAAACAGCATAACTGATGTGATGCAAATGTCTCTGATGAATGTTTATCTGACACTAGATATGCAAGAGCATGAGGGGAGTTTGATTTATTTTGCTTAAAATCTTGACAGCCAGAAAATATAAATCTTCCTGCTTAAATGTGTAAACTATTCCAAATAAATGCAGCTACTGTTTTATTTTTTCTTTCCATACCCATATCAAGATCATTCACTTTAAAAGTTTCAATGCATACATACATACATGCTGTAAAAACACTCCATCACAAGTAAAACTAAATGCATTTAAAATCTTACTGAAGTAAATGGGTTTATTGAAGTTTTTAAGTTTAGTTTTGTCCAGTGGTTCCCAACCAGGGCGCTTGTGTCACAAGATAAATCTGAAGGGTTTTTGAGATGATTCATGGCGTAGCAAAGATGAAAAGTTGCACAAACTTTTATTCATTTTTTGATATTTGCTTTTTTTTTAAATATTGGATAATTTTATATCTTTGGGCTTCAAACTGAAACCACCCAAAAAGTTTAAGGTGGAATTGCTATCAACTGCTAGGCATCTTAAATGTGACCAAAAGCCCCGGATAGACACTACCTTTTCTGTCAGGGGTCACAAACCAAACAGATTTGAAACCACTGCTTTAATCTTAAACATTACATTGTATTTTATAATCTTATCACATGTTTTCTTTCTTTTTCTCTTAATCTGTAAAGTAAGTGGTAGTTAGCTGTCAAATAAATGTAGTGGAGTAAAAAGCATTTCCCTCTGAAGTGTAATGGAGCATCATAAAATATACTTAAGTCCAGAACTTGAGTTACATTCCTCTACTGATTGGACTCATATGACACTGGATGATTTTTCTATATTTGTTTCAAGAGTTGCTGGTCTGAGTTTCTGGACAAAAGGAGGACAACTAAAATATCTTTCTTCTTTTCAAAATCGACATTAGGACTGCAACCTATGATTATTTTCTCTAGTAACTGAATAATCATTTGGTTTATAAAATGTCAGGAAAGTGGACACATTCGGGGTTCTTGTTTTGTCCGACCAACAGCCCAGAAACGAAACATACTGAGTTTAATGTCTTAGAAAACAAAGGGAATGAGAAAGTATCACAATTAAGAAGCTCGAGCCAGAGAACACTTCTCATTAAGGCCAATTAATCAACATTTCATCTCTAATTGACATGACATATTGATTATTCATCAGAAAATAGAATCGAAAAATGTTTTTGCAAATTCAGCTTTGTTTGAAATATATTGTCTGGAGTTAGTTAAATGACCAAACAGCATTAAAATGTTTTAAATTTTCAGGTCATGTTTCATATTGTTCACGCACATAAATTCAGACTCAATTCAGTTTAATCATTAAGATCATTGATCATTTTAGCAGCAAATTCAAAATCAGAAGCACTGTTATATAGATAATGGGAGGAGTGTGTGAGGTGCATTATTGAACATATATATACTTAATTAACACTGCATTATTGTAATAGCTTTGAATTTTCAATAACCGTTTAATGATAGATGTCTTATCTGTCTGTGTATGACTGAAAACAGATCATAGTCCATCTTCATATGAACGCACACACACATGCACACACACACACGCACTCACACACATGCACAGTTGGAATCCCCCCTCAGACCACCTGCGTTCAAAAGTTAACTGAAGCCATGTGCCTGGTGGATGAGCTGGTGTAGTGTGGTTTGGTCCCTTTGTGCCATGGCTCTTCTCCTCATGCCATGAATTTAAAGCTGACCTCAGGCAAGCCAAGCTCTGATTCTCCTCTTTCTTTGAATTTCACTGTGCTGCACATTCAGTGTAACCCCTGAGCCTCAACCCCCGTCTGCTGGAAGTTAGCTAAATACTCTGGCTAATTTCCTCTGGATGCATTTTTCAAAGCTTCCACTGCCAAACAGGAGGGAAGGCATGTTTACTATTTCAAAAGGTAATTGTGATTTACTGAATTACATTCAGTAGTTTTTTTTACTTTTCTTTTCCTGCCCTAACTGATTGTGTCATATTTATCTATTTACCTTTTGTATCACATAAGAACAAATCAAAATATATTTGCCAAAGATAAGACACTGTCATCGAGTTACATGTCCAATTTTTTGAACACATTTGAAAGAATTGTAGCTCTAACTTATATTTATTAATTAATTCAATATGTTTTCACAGATGTGTAAAATGAATGAGCACATATCACCCCTTATCTGCAGACGCTGCTATCTTTACGAGCTCATATGGAAAGCAGTTGTGATTATTTTTGAGACTATTTTCGTCAGGTGTCTGAACTCTGTGCTTATGCCACTACAGTCCATCTGTCATGCAGCGCTCAAATGCAGTTGAGCCTGTGTCACCAAAATACAAAGCCGTCATAACACATTACTGCAGATTATCGTTATTATGTTATTTTTGACAACTTACAGGACATAGAAAAGCAAAACCCCTCCTAAGCCAAAGGCTTGGCATTATTTAAGGAATTATTACAATCAAAACCATATTAAATATTTTGGTCAAAGTATGTTTCTATAGATAAAAACAGAGTGGGGAAGCAGCCGTCAAAGAGTTCTCACTGTGTCTCGTGTGTGCTGCCTGTTGTGGGAAGCGTAATCCATCTCCCCGATACAGCATGGCCTTGTGTATATGTTCTTTCTTAAAGAACTAGTAAAAAAAAAAAATTGTCTTTGCCCTGCATAAACACAAGTTGTACCTCAAATGGGATTTACTGGGATTGTTGGCATAAGAAAAGTATATCAGATGAAGATGAAGATGATTTGACCAGTGTAAATATGTAGTGTTTTTATTTGAACCATTATTTGTCTGGGAAATGGCGACTGAGTGATCCCGCTTTTTCCAACAAGCTGCTTCACATCCTGCTCTCATCAGTTACAATCATTTACATAACAGCTGCTGTGTCTTGCTCAAGGGACTCTTCACGGCAGCTGCTTAGGGAAGGTAAGACTGTATCATTACCTTCATACTTTCATCCATCCTTTCCTCTCAGCTGGCTGTGCTCCATGTAGGATATGACTCTCGCTGAGCTCTGCTCTGATGATGCTAACAGTATAATTATGGCTGTCAGTGGCCCCTAGCTGCTGTGTAATTTGGGTTTCCAGTGGTCGTCCGTGATGTCGTCAGATGGCAGCTTCTAAGGCGACAAGGAGGGTGAAAAGTTCAATATCTCTTTTAGCTGCTGATAGATGAACTCTTGCACGCCAAAGGATATCTTCCCAATTAGTTCATTCTTAAAAAGTTGACAGTTTGTCTCGTCTTCTGTAGCAGAAGGCCAATGTGCTGGCTGTTTCGGAAGAGTGTGACATGACCAGTTAACGAAAGAAATTAAACATTTCCAAGGTTTTTCAGTGGAAATTTTTTTTATGTGTATGTCATATAATCTTAGATTTAAAATCTAGATTTGACTCAGTCACCCAGTGTGGACAGTTTATCGGACATTATTCAAGTAAAAGCCACTAGAAATGGGTCATGTCTGTTGAATATCCTCCTCAAAACGAGGTGTAGAAAGTAGAAGCTAATTGGTTCCAGACTACAATGGTATTCAGTGTGAGCTCACATGCCTCACTAGTGATGACTTCTACTTTTTTTCTATTTTTCATTATTATTTTAGCAGTGAGTCTCATTTATTTTGTTGCACGGGTTTAATGGCGCATGAAATCAGGAAAAATAAAAGAATGAATGAGAAGCAGCAAAGGTTGCACCGGACATATATGTTTTTAATCGTTTGAAAGGGATTTATCTGATTTATTAACATAAACATCCATGAGCACGTATATGTCCTTTGTGCTTTGATTTTTTTCAACATACATTACTGTTCTTACTCTTTTCCTTTAATATATATAGTCTGCCAAACTACTGTGCTGTATGAAGGGTTTGAAAAACAGTACGAACCTGACCCCTTCCACATGTGCACGGGCTCATTGGCTCTGATGACAGAGGAGGCTCCAGTTCAGCCAGTAAACTCATCCTGACTCGAACTAAAACCCAGGTGACCCTCTGTCGGACCCTCAGTGCACTCCACCCTCCTGATGTTTCTGAATTGATTGGATGTGGTCTCACGGCTTAATAGTGTGTACATACGCCTCTTAATTTGAAGAGCAAGACTATGATTATGGGTTTGATTCCCGCTGGGGCCACCCATACTACAAACAAACACATGCAGTCAGGGTACTGCACAGCAAGTGGCGGTACCCTGAAAGCCTTCTACCAAATGTTGTGCTCAGAGGTCGATAGGTTTTGCCGGGAAAACCGCTGCGTTCGCCGGGCTGTTTGAAGCTTGGGTTTCTATTATGGTGTGTGAAACCCATTCATCTATTTTTACTTTTTCTTTTTCAATGACCTCCATTGCAAAAGGAAACAAAAATAGAAGGATTCAAAGTGAACCCACACATTTTTTTTCTTCTTCATGTTTTGCATCATTTCAGGCTGATGTACTGTAAATATATAGGCATATATGTATAGTGTCATAAATCATGAGGGGAGAACACACAAATACAGTTACACATCTACATGAACAGCAGATAAGATCAATATGGCAGATGGTGTCTCTCTCACACACCTTTTTGATGAAAAGGTTTCTGTGGTATTTTGTAATGAATGAAAGATGCACAACCTCACGTGTGCACACACACACACACACACACTGAAAATAACACTCTTTGGAATGATTTATTCTTTTGTTTCACACACTCGTACACTTACTCTAGTAGACAGTGTTTTGTTGTGGCAAGTTATGTACTTAAGGTAAATGGGATGAAGACAAATACACACACACACAGGAAGGAGGTCAGTGGTGTGTTATGTATTCTGGTGGTGAATGGGGAAAGCCCAGTAACCTCCAACAGTTCTCTTTATGAACAGCAGCCAGGAGAGGAGACCACAGAGCAAACAGACCAACACTGAGGAAGACAGTAATTGGAAATGAACAATGATATATATATGCGCGCGCACACACGCACACGCAAATATGCAGCAACACACTCATTCCTGCATGCGTGCACTCCTACACGCACATGCATGAATGTTTTGTAGTTAGTTGTTTGTTGTATGGATTTGTTTGTTTTTGAAGATGCACAAACAAAGATGGTGGAAAGCAGAAAACCACATACACGCATAAACACACACACACACACACACACAATGCAAGGACGGCCTATTGTTAGTTTGTCCAAGCAGCGAGGATGTATCCTGGCCAACGGGAAAGTCCACAGAGCCAATGGCTGAGGGCCTTCAGGGTGGAAGGGGCCTGTTGTGTGACATCTGGTCTGCATGTGGCCTCGACCAGCTGCATGGCTACAAGTCAAACATGTGCACCAACTGATATCTTAGATTTTAGGTTAGGCCAAAGTTTCTGCTCAGGCGATGATACATGGGCTTGTTTTTGAGGAAATAGCTACATATGTCCGTCTCAGACTCTCGCCAGCAGCCACCCACTGTACAATGCGTCCATTCGGATGGGTTGCTTTTAGGGGGGAAAAAGATATATGGGTGTGGTCTGCTCTTGCTCCAGGGCGTTATTTAACTGCTGTAGATCACCCTGGAATCACTTCAGATGCTTTTCAGCTACAAAGCAGCCTATCTTACAGAGCTGCTGACATGAGTAGATCACTGGTGAGGTCAGAGAACACAGGGCTGAACAATTAATGTCTACAATCCTGTGTCATAGGCTATTAAATTTTAATTTAATATGAGCAGAATGCTGGCATGACTGAAACATCTGAATTTGTTTAAAAGCTTTGGAAAACCGTTAAAATGTCAGGACAATATGCCAAAAGTGCAAGAAAATAAATCCGAAACCCTAATCAGGGCTAATAGTCAGGATAAAATCATGCTCAGAGCATTTAGTAAAGTAATGATTATGATTTCAGGAACATAAACAGTCAGCAAATGTACAAAGATTAAAATTTTACCGTCATTACCGTTTGAAAGGTTGGACCTGTGCAGTAATCTGTGTCCATGAAACTGCTTCTGAATTTCTCCCGCGACTCACTGAACTTCACTCTCCAAAGCAGAGGAAATCACTTTAGCACTGCGTGTCCACCAGGAGCTTCAACTTTACAGCGCTGACCTTTCTTTCAACTCTCACTTACTGGAAGCTTTGGGTTGGCGAGTGCTCCAAAATATAAAAATATCTGAACCTTTAGCCAAAGAGGAGCTGTGCACGAGATGGGTTTTTATTAGAGACTTTGTCACTGCTGTTGACTCAGTGCTACTTTCCCTCTGTTACAGCTCTTCACAGCTTCTCTTTCCTGGGCCTTCCAGCAGCAGGCCATACCGCCGAAGTACCAGTATCGCGACCCCGTGACGTCTGACCTCCTTCTGTGTGACCAGTGTCCTCCTGGCACAGCCGTGAAGCAACACTGCACCGCTGACACACCTACAGAGTGTCAGCCCTGTCCTGAGAGGCATTTTGCTGAGAGCTGGCACTGGGGCGATACGTGCCAATACTGCACCTCGGTATGTATAAGGGCCAAAATGTTTACACATCATCTTAATATTTAATTCTCTGTTTTTCATCTTAACAGGCCCCTAAGCTGCATTTCTGATTGAGGCACTGTGCACTTTAAGCGGTGTGACTGTAGTTCTCATGAGAAAACACCAGTTTCTGTATCTCCATTGTGTATCTACTCATACTTGAGTGAATCAGCCAAATCTGAACTTGCAGCATATCATGGTCAGGAACTCTGCTAAAGTTAATGTTTTCATCCTACGGCTTGTCCTTTATGCTACTCCTTTGTGGTTTTTCTGGTGTCTTTTCCTTAGATGCATGACCATACTGTTTGTTTACATTTTGGTACAGCATCTGTCATTTTTTGAAACCAGCGTTTCCACTTCAGTTGTTGTTTCTAAAAGTAAAGTCTGAATGTGCTCATTGTGGTAGAGTGATCTTCCCCCAGAGTTTAGATGTTTTCCTCTCTGCCACTCTGGATAAATTATGTAATACGGCCACTATTGTTATGGTCTCCTTGAGGTGTTTTTATATTCTGTGCTAGTGTGCTATCATTTTTTAAGATACTATATGTATCTCAATGGCAGCTGGGGGCTCAAAAAATTGGGGAGGACATGAGGAAAACCAACCCACAGTGTCATGTTATTTTACGCTAGTTGGCTGAAGTAAAAAGTAAGCAGTAAAACAATGGTTTGCAAGATTTCTTAAGAACAATCACTGTGGACTCTGGATGTGAATGAACTGGGTGTAGTGTGCCTAATATATCACCAGAAGCCTGTCAGTCCAACGAGGGGTGACACAGCACCCAATAGGTTAAAGTGGGAATTTTACACAACACCCTAAATTAAAAGGGAAAAACATAAATCATTAAAATCTGGAATTGTTAAAAACAAAGCAAAAATGAAGTGTGTTAGGAGTCCTTCAGTCTGTGGGAGGTTTCCACTCCACTTTATATGTTGAGAGATTATCCTTATAGCTGCTGTGAGGCCGGTTGTTGCGTCCGGTCTATCAAGAGCAAGACAGAGATAAAGGCTGGCTGGCTTCTTTGGATCATGTAAAACTCACTTGACTCACTTGAACATCCTCCACGCCGTGCAGCCTGTGCAGCAGTCCGTCACCCTTACTGGGATCCAGGGAGCAGAGTGCAGCAGCATGTCGTCGAGCCACCACACGTCTCCAGCGAGGCAGCAAGGCCTGAGGCTGCGACATCAGTGCAGAGCTCTCCATCCGATCCCTGGCGTTGTTCTGCCACTGCCACGCCACAGTCCAAATCTTCAGAGCTGCTACTACAAGCTAACTGTTACATTGGTTAACGCAAGTAGCTATTGCTACTACTTGATAAAAAAAGAGAAAGGGAAATCTGAACGGAGGAATTTTGGACTCTAAATTACATTGTATATTCAATTTACATGTTTTGCAATGGACCTGTTATAATTTATTTTCTAAGATGCTCCTTCTGTATGAATCTATCACTTCACCACCAGTTTGTCACAATCACATAAAATACAGTGGTAGAGAGATTCTGGTTGTGGACTGGTTAGGGAGGACGTCCTCTGTTGGAGCATTGTTTTACGTGTTTTGGCCAATCACAGATGAGCATAAAAGAATAATTACATTAAATTGATATAAGAAATACTTCCCTAAGAGGGACAGCAGGAGTCTATCCTCCTCTGTCCCCCACCATCACTTCACAGACTGCTCTCTCCCCTCTGTCCTGTCCTGCAGGTGTCACTATTGAAGCATATCAATCAGAATTTCGATATCAGACTTTTTCCAAAGAAGAAAATTATTTTCTAAATGATACTGAGATTTGTTAAATGTTTATTTCAACCAGTTACTCTTTTAAATATTTTGATCTCCCTGAAAGACAGTGGAGGAGAAACCTCCTCTGTCTCTATGGACCAGACTGCTCTGATGTATCTTAACTATAAGTTACGGGAGGCAGCTTGTGAAGCAGCACGTCTTACATTACCATGTTTCCTGTGCACATATGTACATATCAATAATGTGCTCCTCTGTATGCTATTGTGTAAATGTAGCAGCACCCATCAGTGTCAGTAGGTTTGTAGCGTCTGACGGTGCCCCTCTGTGTTTGCTGTCCTCAGGTGTGTAAAGAGAAGCAGTTAGTGAAGCAGAACTGTAACAGCACCCATGACCAGCTGTGTGAGTGTGCTCCAGGTTTCCACCTAGTGGTGGAGTTCTGCATCACACACAGCACCTGTCCACCTGGCTACGGAGTGACAGCTTTAGGTAAGACTCAGATGAACGTTAAGATTATTATTATTATTATGTAAAGTCACTTGTGATGGCAGATTGCTTTTGTTTTACATATATCTAATAAAGGAGACACCCGGTTATATTGTGGGTTTTCTGTCCATCCGTTCAGCGTATAAATTAGATTTAAATCAGAAAACCAATGAATAACAGTAGGTATCTGTACCTCACCAGAGAAAATTAGGAATTCAGTCAGCAGACAGCCTCAACTGCTTTAGTTCAGTTTAGTTCAGCTCTTTAATGTGAGAAAAGTGCAGTCCGTGTGTATGTGTTTATGGGGATACATGTGGATCCGTGAGTATGAGTGTGACCATGTGTACACATCTATATACAGTTCAGTATGTACTGTATACGTTTATAGTATTTTCAGTAGAAACCCAAAGTTGTTTATTTTGTCTTTCCTTTAATCTTCTCGACTGCTTTACTCTTCCACTCTCTCAAATCAATTCAATTCCAAATACGCTGGACCGGCATGTCTGGAAGGAACCCTCACGCTGCCAATGCAAAGACACACATCAGTTAGAGATCACTCTTTCACATTGAGCTGCCCTGTCTCCTCCTATCACTGGAAGCCCCTCTGTCTCTTTCGCCATCCACTCCGTCTGTGAATCAGATGTGTTCCAGATGCAGACATCTCTTTTCCAAGCTTGACTCTGGCTCTTTGTCTGTCTGTTGAAATTCTTTCTTTCTTTTATTAGCGCGCACACACACACACACACACACACACACACACACACACACAACCAAAATCGCATATATACTTTGTCTATTATGTTGTATGGCCACAATGTCACTTTCTCTTTGTCACTTTCTTCTGGATCTTGGTCCAAAGACAAAAAGATGATGCATCCCATCTCCCATATGATTGTATCCCATGCAGTCATGGGATACAATCACATGGGAGATTAATATTTAATTTATTTCACCTGCGTGCAATTTGTGTCAAATGAATCTGAATGATTTAATGTGATTTTCCATGGAGTCCAGGCCTTACTTCCTCATAGCTCCGTATGTACGTGGCTTTTATTTCTCAGTTTTGATTAATTTAGGGGGAGTTTATCTGAGTTAAGGAAGTTGACTAA
The DNA here is from genome assembly GCF_002814215.2 of Seriola lalandi dorsalis. Classification (NCBI taxonomy): domain Eukaryota; kingdom Metazoa; phylum Chordata; class Actinopteri; order Carangiformes; family Carangidae; genus Seriola; species Seriola lalandi. Next base: position 280,467 of record NW_019524940.1, read on the forward strand.
TTCATGTTTGTTTTTATTACATATTACATATTAGTAATGTGAGCACCCTTCACATTTGACATGAATCTGTTGATCCTAATATCTTTTGTGGCTTCTACCTGAGATAATACTATACTGTCAAAATGTTCTGCAGCAGTTGTCAGCATTAAACGAAGCCAAAATCAATCCTAAAATTGTAAAAAAAAGTTTAGCTTATCTTCCTGTTACTGTCTGCAGAAGCCAGCAGGTGTTTATAACAGTGATGGTGATATACTGTAGAGGTGTTTGATTATGATGTTATATACATTATCTGTCAGTTAAAAAGGATGACTGGTCTGTCTTATCTCCAGCTGTTTTAAAATCAGCAAGAGAAAATGACATTTCCTCCAAAGTGCTTTATCACTTGTTCCTCTTCGTACATCATTATGAATATTTTACAGCATAATTAAAGAGGAAATGTTAAAGACACTGATCAGTTTGTTTTGTCTCAATTAAATGGCATTACCTTTCCCCTACATTACTGAAGCTGAGCTTCCTCTTAGATTTCTCTGAAACCGGGTTCAACCTGAACAGACTCATATATACTGTCTACCATAGAGATTTCTTTTAAGTCATTGTGTGAACAATTTCATATCAAGATCTGAAACAGCAGCAGATCATCACTTCAGAACTCAATTACAGTGGAAAGACAAAGTAAGTGAACCCTTTGGAATGAACTCTGTTCATGTATAAATCGACCTTCGTTGGATCCGCAATCAAACTACAATTATAAACAAAATCAATTTTAACAAATAGCACATAAATCTTTGTATTGTCTTTGTCCATATTGAAAACATTATTAAAACACTCACAGTGTAGACTTTTGTCTTATGTGAACCCCTCGGCTAATGGCATCAACAAAAGTTGAATGGAGTCAGGAGTTATCAAACCTAGAATCTAATCAATGAAACAAGATTTGATGTGTGGGTTAAAGACACTTTGACATTTTGAGTTTGGTCTTCACAAGAAACTGCTGATGTGAACCAGTCCTCACAACAAAGACATCAGGATGATCAAGAACTGATGATTTGCATAAAGCTGAGAGGGTTACAGAGTCATCTCAGATCTTTAGATATTCATCAGGCCACAGTCAGACAATGTGTCTATAAATGGAAATGTGGCTACTCTCCCTAGAAGTGTACGTCCAGCTAAGATAACTCCAAAAGCACAACGCAGAATGATATAACAAGAAACATCCAACAACACTTAAAGTCTTAAAATAATTATTGGAGCTGGTTAACATCTCTCTTCATTAGTCTACCATATCCAAATTATGGTGCATGGTTGTATGGAGCATGTTGTCCTGCCATGGGCACCACAGATGTAGCCAAAAAAAAAAACATTACTGTGCCCCTGAGGTTTGCCAAAGAGCAGCTTGACACTCCACAACACTCCTGGGAAAATGTTTTACAGACTGATGAAACTAAGGCTGACTTGTTTGGGAAGAACATGCAGCTCTATGGTATAGAAAGGCATTACATACTAACATGAAAATATCATCCCAAAGGTGAGGCAGGATCGAGGGAGCATCATGATTTAGACCTAAACAGCTCCCCATCATCAAGGAAAATATTAATTTCCCACGTTTATTAAGGTGTCTTACAGGACATCTTCAGGGTGGCTGTCCCCCTGCTGAAAGTCGGTAGAAGTTGGGTGATGCCAGAGGACAGTGACCATAAGCATGAAATTAAATCCACTGGAGAATGAAAGTCCACCATTTGAAGTGGAGCTGCTCACACCAGACATCCTAAGAAAATAACTGAGCTGAAAAAGCTCTATAGGAAGAACAGGCCAAAAATCCCTCCTGAACATTGTGCAGGTTTGTGATTATTGCTGCCAAAAGAGGTTTGACCAGTTTTTAAATCCAAGGGCTCACTTACTTTTTCCACCAGCACTGTGAATGTTTAATGAGTGTGTTCAGCAAAGACTCAAAAGATTTGGATTGATTGTGTGATATTAGCTTGGTGACACTGCTTCTGTACATTTGTGACTAAGATGATGATCGGATCAAATTTTATGACTAATTCATGCAGAAAACCAGGTCATTCCAAAGGGTTCTCGCCACATCTGCATCTGTTGTGGTGTCAACATCAGTGTCAGTCATTACATTTTTTTTTTTCCATTTTCCCTCACAATACAGCACAAAATGCAATCTTAGCTAGTTATTAAACCAGGCGCAACCAAGGATGTCATTATCATGGTGGATATATCTGACCTGATATTCCTTGCAGATTTTCTCCTGCGTGCGTCACTAGTGATTGTGGGCAACATAAAGACAGGCTGTTGCTGAATTCCAACATTCCAGTGAACAGAATCTGATATTTCTACTGGAATCACAGCACGAACTGGCACCGCTCTTTCATGACTTCATCTTAGACCTGAGACCAAAATCTGCATAGATGAAACAACATATTTCCATGGATGCTGGTTATTATGTGACCCCTGTAGCACTGACACTGCTCAAAGATGACACAACATTTCCCATAAATTCCTCTAACATCAGTCTATGATTGGACTTGAAAGTACTGAAACTGCAGACATGAGACAGCAGTTCAGGGGATTCCCCTTTTTGAAGCTGAAGGACTTATTATGTAATGCCTTGAGTTGCGGTTTAAACCTTTAAACCACAGGATGTTAGAAAACCCATGGTTCAGTCTCCCGACAACACATGCCTTTCATGACTCCAGTCCTTGATCTATTGGTTTGGCAGTTTCTAGTTTTGATTCTGTCTCTTTTTGGATTTTTAAGTCTTTCTAGCTGGTTTAACTGTTTTTGGAAACTGAGTTTATTGAGCAGTAGCAGCTAGGAAAGACACAGGGTAACACGGTATATAAGAAAGAAACAATAATTTATGGAATTGAATAATACAAGTAATGTCTTTCCTTTATTATGAGGCCTGCAACAGTTACTATTGATTCATCTTGTGGTTATTTTCTTGACTGATTGACTGTTTGGTCTGTAAAATTTTAGGTGCCCATCAATATTCCCTAAAACCCTGTAATGACATCAAAGAGCTTGATTTGTCAGAGAAATCGAAATATATTTTTTAAATTTGTTTTTATATATTACATTTTTACTTAACCAGGTAAGTCCCATTGAGGTTGGAAACCTGTTTTGACCTGGCTTAGACAACACCATAAAAAGTTGTCAGACAAAACAGTGCAAAAACAGATTTAAAAAAAAGTCTAAAACACATAATATGAAAATAAATTAGACAACAGATTGAAAAATGACAGATAATTGTCACGACCAGGCAAGGACTCAGGACACAGATGCAGGGTTTAATTGACTGTTTTTATTGGCTCTTCAGAGGGCCTCCAAGTGGAGAAATAAATAGGCTATAAACCTAGGCCTCGCTATACATGAGGCTATGAAAAATATCAAAATAATAATCACTCCACTAAAGGAGGAAAACACAATGGGCTATTAAACATTATCTGTAACTAAAAAAAACTCTCCAGCAAACTGGAGGCTCTACTCTATAAAAGGTAAGTAAACAAAAGATCACTCCACACGGAGGAAACAAAAGGCTATGAAATCCTTAACTATGAAACTAAACTAGGATATAAACTTACAACTCAAAACTCTCTCTTGGAGGAAGAAGAACACAAAACTTCAGGAACACTGTGACAAGGGCTGTGAGAAAGAGATGGGGTGCACGCACGCAGACGAAACACACTGGCACAAGACAAAGGGAGACACAGACTATTCAAACACTGGGCAAGGGCAACAGGTGAAAACACTCAGAGGGCAATCAGACCGAGACGCATGAGGAAGGGCAAGTGACCTGAAACGAGAGGAGAGTAACTTTTCAAACTAAAACAGGAAATGACAAAACAAAACACGGAGACAGGACAAAACCATAACTAGACCTCAATGCGATGTGACAATAATAAGAAAATGCTATAAGTAGGTGCAATTTGACCAGGGATACCAGATTCATCAAGCTATTATAAGGTTTAATATTTCATAAGATGGAAAAACAAAGCAAGTCACTACAGCTGAGACACTGATTAGTTGCTAAATATTTTTCTCAGTCTAATTAAAGTAGTTAATTAATCGACTAACTGACTTTCAGCTCTTCTTTATGTTTAGATGTTTTTTTTAAAATATGCATTTAATTGCAGTCAGTTTAGTTAATTAATATACCCCTCATTGTGTAGACAGTACAGCTAGTGCGACTGCTTTAAATTACATCCAAACCTATTTCTTATGATGGTGAAGTGCTAACGAGCTGATTTTGCACAGACAGCGGAAATTCTTAGAAAAAACAAAACAAAAAAAAAAGACTCACGCTAGCATATGAAACCATATTGCATATACGCTAACACATTCTCAGACCTGTATTGTACATGCTTTGTCATCAGTGGTGCAGGAAACATGCAGTTTGCAGTTTGCTTTATGCATATCAGCTGGTGGTTTCATGCATTAAAGCTAAATGGTGAAATGTTTTCAAGAAAGAGCACATTGTGCCCTGATAGCGGGAAATTAGTCAAAGGTTAAATCTGATATAGGCGTAGCTCATCCTCCCACAAGGCTTTCACTTCTATACTTCAGCAATAAGAATAAAAATGAGGATGTGAGCCATGAACTGGCTGTCATATCGTCATGTGTGCCTTGGGTCATGTACCAGAAGCTATCGTGGTTTACTGTAAAGGTGTCATGGTAACTTCTGAATAACATAATATAGTATCACTGTAGATTTGTTAAAATTTTGCAGGGTGTCATAATTTTCTGGGTTAGATAAATAGGTCACATTATTACATCTAGTTATGGTCAATTAAACACATAAATCAATAATGAAAGGTACATAATGAGTGATATGATTGATAATTTGTTTCAGATATTATTTGCAAATTATATTATTACTTTATTATTACATATTTTATAATGTGATAAGATTATTGCACATTTCTTTCCTCTTAGTCAATTTAGATTGACATTTTATTGTCATACTTTTTAATGCATTTATATTTTGATAGAATTATACATATAATATGAAGTATTGCACATAATATTCTAGCTAAAACAGTGTGTTTGAAATGTGAAAAGTGTGAAAATGAAATATAGATATAGAAATTGAGGAAGTTTTGTGTGTAGTGAATAAGACCAGTGTGAGTCATTCTCATAATCACACAGTCATCTGTCTTCATGATGGGTTGTCACATGTCGCTGTGGTTTTAGTTCTTGGAACCTTGGTTCATGGGCTGAACTGTGCACATCATGTTCACACTGAAAAATGCTTTGATGCGTAAGATGAAACTGATGATAGTAAAAATCAGAAAAATTTGCAATTGAGTGTTTTCTCACAGTTTAAAATTACACATTGTCTTTTAACTGTATAAACTCTCTCAAAATAATGTTTTCATTCATAAAATTAATATACCAACATACTGTGTGTATCTCCGCCAGGTACACCCGTGAGTGACACTCTTTGTGAGCAATGTCCCGCTGGTCATTTCTCCACCGGCGGCTCCTCCACCGAGCCGTGTCAACCACACACTAATTGCTCTGATTTGGGCCAGAAGACACTGAGATGGGGCACGTCCACTTCAGACAGCCAATGTCAGGACAAGACGGCAACACTGGAGTGCTCTCAGCATCACACTTTGTGCCACACTGGTGAGAACACACTATACTGCAGTGAGACTTAATCTCTAATAGGTTTTCAAAAGCAGGCTGGAATCAGGGTAGATATCATTTGTACAGTGTGTGCACAACACATACACACGCACACACACACACACACACACACACACGCACACACACACACACACACACGTGATTATGATTCTGAGTAAACCTCAATTGTCAACAATTTAAAATCAACCAGAAGAGAATTACGTCAGACATGTGGTCATTTTCATTCCTGAATGCAGGGAATTTCCTCGGTCAGGTTTGTCGTCCAGATTCCATTCTTTTCCAAATTTTTGCGTGCCTGAAAACCAACACAAGAGCGAAAAGCCAAAGTAAAGGGTTGAATGGGGTGTTTGAAGCACTAATGTCATAATGACCCATGATGGGTCAATTACTTTTTTAACTATCACATCCTCAAGCTGCAATAACAGAGGAAACTGAGTCAAGGCGAAATGAGATGAGAGACGAGCTGGTTAGTCTTTGTTACTCAGACTTTAACTATGACAGCCGCTGACAATTCATTTTGGAGGACAAGCTTCAGATATGACGCTGACTTCCAAGGAGCTGAGAAACCACAGTCACAGAGGAACACACATGCAGATGCACAGACCCGGGCACACTCATGCGTACTGTGCAGCGCACACTGGTGTCCCTCTGGGAGGGTGAGGCTCTCATCACACATTCATCAACAAATTGTCTTCCTGTTAACTACACAACCACAGGCTGCCTGCAGCAAATCCTGGAACAGTTGGGATTCCCAAAGCTACGTGATTTTGTTATAACCACGGGGATGTCAACGTCAATTATTGACCAAACCACACTTACAACATCCAGACATCAGAGAAACAAAACTAATATCCTCCTAACATTAAACTCAATAATACTGCACCAACCTCGGTTTCAATTCACATTTTTTTCATGTTTACTAGTGTCCCTCCTGTTCTTGCAAGTCAATCAAAAAATATTTTCACACATACATGAATGCAGAAATGTTTTGCACTTGTAGGACAGTCACAATCATATAATCTTCAGCTTTGGCTGCCCTGGATATAAAACTGGTGTCAGATTGTCTGTAATGGGAGCAGGTACGGCTAAGGTTTCTCTGATTTCAAAAAAAAAGAGAAAAGAAAAGAAAATGCTACTCTTCACAAAAATGCTTCTACCTTATAAGGAAAGCTTGTGAGATCTTGGCTTGCAGAAATGTGTGACACATACTGATGAAATACGATAGGCGTATGTCTGGTGCAAACCGGCAGGATAGTGCAGCACATTTCATGACAGCTCAAATCAGTTCACTTCAGTAGGTCATGCAGCTATAATCACTTTGGTGCAGAGGAACACAGACAGGCTCAGTTTGGTTTTGCTGGTCACACTCATGTCAATAGTGGTTCTGTGCCGTCAATGGGGAACAGAAAGAGGAAATCCTTGTTTCTGTTGTGGTCACATTACAAGTCAACACTATACACACACACACGCAAACACACATAAACAAATCCAGACATATAACAGGCTGATGGGACCTGGAGACCAAACCACACAATCAGAATCTAGTCTGAATGTCACCTGTGTCCCATGAATGAAACCTCTGTGGAGAATGAATTTGAGCAGAACTGGTCATGAGTTCAATTGCATAATGTGAAGCTACCACCCACTAAGCTTATAATTGAATTTGCTGAAAAAAACCTCAAGAGCACATTTACCTCTTCATCCCCATTTCCCTCTCATCCTCATGTAATAAAGCCACAGTCAGAGGATTTAAGTGAGACTATGTAGTTTTTGCACTCACTGTGGCCACAAATGACCAATGCTGGAAAGTGGTAAAAGTGTCATTACATCAGTGAACTGACTCAGTAGGGTCAGTTATGCAGCAATATCTATTTAAAGTTTGCTTTCATTAGCTAACATATGCCACCATAAGCTGCTGGTCATACCACAACAAGTACGACTGATGCAACAAAACCTCAACGTGCGCTGGACTGATAACTTTTTATTTGTAAGATTGCTCTTGAGATTTCCTCTTGCTTTAAGCTTTCAGAAGTCCCGCAGCTTCACCAGTTTGTTTCATAATTTCTTTCATGGACTATGTCTATCTACATTATCATATTTCATTTAATGTTATAATAATTTAAAAATCTAAAACTGTTTTTAAAGATGTGACCCTGTGTGAGGAGGCAGTCTTCCAGAATCTAGCTTCGCTGCGACTGTCCTCGGTGCCCCTGGAGCGGCTGATGGAGAGTCTTCCGGGGCGGAGGGTGGATCGTAAGAGCCTGGAGAGGCTGAAGAAGGCCTGCTCTCCTCAGCAGCAGGTCCACCACCTGCTGCGACTGTGGAGGGAGCAGAACAAAGACCAGGACAAGCTGTACGGCATCATTCAAGGTACAAACAAAATCTGCACATTATAGTTTTAGCCAATTCTTATTTCAAGCCCTGCAATTGTATATTAATGTTTTTGTATCCCGTCCCTCCAGGTGTGAATCACTGTGAGAGGAAGGTCTCCCGCTGCAACGGCCTGAAGAACCTGACCCTGGATGACCTCCTGAAGGTCACCCACAGCCTGCCAGGGGTGAAAGTAAAGCAGGAGGACGTCCGGGCCGTGGTCTCCACCTGCCTGCCCAGACAGTACATCCTGGAGCTTCTTCACCTCTGGAAGACAGCAAACTACGAGCTGGATCTAGCCAAAGGTCTGTCTCACAGTCTGAGGGTGCTGCGCAGCCAGGGGGCGCCACGCTATCTGCTGAAAGGCCTGAAAAAGATCAGCCGCATCATAGGAGCCACCTCCACACACAAGATGTATGAGAAGATGTTTGTCAATATGCTTCAGGATGAGTTGTGTTTTAAGGCTCATAAGCCATTAAATGAATAAGGAAATGGGAGGTACAAATAGGAAAGACACTAATACATTGTCAAAAAGTCGACACACAAACGCGTAAAAACGAAGTGAACAGGGGGATAAATGTATGTGAAAGAGTAACAGACAGGGGCCACATGATAATGTCAGGTCTTTAAGATATCACCAAATGGTATCAAGCTATGCACATGGAGCCTAGAGGTATTTTGTCATAAAGGCAAGATGGGAAGATAAATTCTTCTTCCTGTCTTTGATTTTTCTATGCCAGAGTAAGAAGGTTTTGATTATATGATGTAATAAGGGATGCTCATAACTTCACCCCGAGTGTACAGTACCTGTCTGCAGTAATGAATCTGATAAGCCTTAAAATAAAGAAAAACACTATCACACATCTGTGTACTTCAGGCAGACCTAAACAAAAAGTAAAAAAAAAAAATGTTTCCTGGAAACTTTTTGACCGGAGTCTGTGAAAAAAAGAGAAAATATTTAAGATGTAAATAGCACACTATTTTATGGAAGATGGGCTGGCAGATGTTGTGTTGTTATTGTTGTTGCTTTCTCGCTGTTTGAGAGGAAGGATTTGGTTTCATAATGAAATACATGTATTTTCTACAGTTTTCCTTTTGTTTGTTGGTTTGCTCTGGACTGCTGGCAAGTAAAGCTCATCTGATTTTTTTTTTTATATATATATATATATATATATATATATATATATTGTCAGCTTTATGAATGTACAAAGGAGTGCAATTGTTTTCTATTTAAAAAAAATAGTTTTACTTTCTGAATATGTAAAGGCTTGTTTTTATTACTTCATCAGAAATACTGGATTCCAAATGCTGCAAGTTCATGAGGTGATATTTGTTTTATATTTTGTTTTATTACTTTTATATTATTAAGTGTATTATCTATATTGTATATATGCTTGACTGGTCCTCTTTAAGCTCGTGTAACTTGTGAACACTCACGTCTGATTAAAATCAGTTTGTAAAAATGCATTGTCTTCATAAATAAGCAACTGGCAGACAGATGAATGGTCGACTTTGGTCTTTTCTGCTGTGATTGAACAGAAAAACTAAACAGGTTCAATTTTTTTCTTTAATGTTTTGCTTTTGTCTTTTAATGTTGTAAACAATATTAGCTAACAGGACTCATTACCACCGGCCACTGGTCAAGAGCTAATAAATCTTTGTCCACTTTACTAAACACTTCTATGTGTAACCACTTTGTTTTTTGAAAAGACACATTTGTCTGAACATTTTTGAATAAGTTACTGATGAATCAATTGTTGGGCATTTTAGTTTCCTCCTCCGATGGCGACTGGGAGCCAACCTGCAGATCCGGATCAAAGGCTCGACTCTTCACATGCGTCATGAGTATGCAGCTGAGTTAAACTCACAGGCAGTTTTAATGGCATACATCCCAGGCTGCAGCAAAGAGATGTTAACAGGTTGTTGCCATGGAGATGTGTTGTGCACTCTGCGCGGTTTGAAACACTGAGACGTATTAAATTTTAATGTTTGTATTATGTAAAAGAAAAAATTACATCCATCATGTTGTTCAAAGTGACCCACAAGATAAATTAAGTTAGAAACAGATTTTCAGACTCTTTTCTTGTCTGGCCAGAATATAAACATGAACTTTTTATAACTAAACATGGGTGTACCAATCGATTTAAAACACTTCCAAGCATACATATTACATTAAACATTCAACTAAACGCTGGGCCGAATGAATAAAATTCTCCATTACAGTGCATCTTATGTTATTTCTTGCCACTTGATCTTACACTGGTACAACTTTGGCGACATGTCAGTGCGCATATTCCAGGGACAGGAAGACCCTGCTGCTGAGAAGCGTGAGAATGGAGGAAGGATGAATGAGGCCAAACACAGAGAGATCCTTGAAGAAAACGTGCTGCAGAGTGTAAACAACCTGAGATGAGACAGCAGCGACGGTTCACTTTTCAACAGGACACCGTCCAAAAGAATACCACCAACTCAGTGTTGGAGAAGCTGCAGGACAAGTCTCCGACTGTGCTTGAGAGGTCCAGCCACAACAAAGAACATCTGTGCAGAGACCACAAGACGGTGACTCACAGACACTTCCCATCCAATCTGTCTGAGAAATTAGACAAACTGCCCAAATCGAGGTGAGCAAAGCTTGTAGAGACTTACCAAAGAAGAAACTGTATCTATTCATTTATTTGGCATTTATTTATTTATTTCTCAGTAATTTAATATAAATTAATTAAATTATTAATTGAATTATTAATTAATTTAAATGAATTTAATAATTCCTGACAAATTAAAGTGGCATCTGCAAAATACTGAATTAAGGGTGTAAATACTTTTGTAAATGAGAGATTTCAGTTTTGAAAACATGTTGGATGTGGACTGATGGGCAAAATTTTGAAGCCACTGTATTTCTTGATTTAAATCATATTTTTGTTAATACATACGCATGTACACTTTATTCAGGCAAAGTTCTTGTGCAGCTGCTTTCAGTTAAGGCGATGTGAAACTAAGTCCTGATGCATCTGGGAAGCTTGGATTTTTTTCTTAGAGAAAGGAGTTTAAAAGAAAAACATTTTTATATTCTTAATGTGAAGTATCAAATGTTTGTTTGGCCATTGGTTGTAAAACTCATTGTTTATAACACCAGTATTGAAACATTTCAAACAGTATCTCTGTGAATTATAAAAATACCCCTAAACTATTGAATTATGTTTTCATATTCTGTGGAAACAGGAGGAAATGAGAGACATGTAGATTCTTTTTTGACTCATCATCGTATTTTAAAAGAATTCACCTCATTTTGCTTGATCAGCACACCGTCATTCTGCTCATATTAAGTGACTCACTGAAATTCTTTAACCGGAAAAAGGTGACTTTATAGGCTCGTTGACGTATATTTTAGACTGTCACCAAAACCACCTAAGAGGAAATCAGAAAATGTTATATTAAATGTCAATAAAGAGCACTTCAATCAATGGAAATTTTAGAATGTCATTTTCAAGTGGTTGTGCAAAGATATTTCCCAAAAATGTTTTTTTTTTCATTTAATTGTTTCACAACCTCTGCGTAATGAGCTGTAATACATTACTGTATAATAAATTGCATGTAGCTAAATTATTATGCATAAGCCAGACAAAAAAGTGTTTTCCAGTGTTTTATGTATAAGCTTTTTTATCTATAAAAGCTTAACATGGGCAAAGGAAAATGATCAGTCTTACCAAAAGAAAACACATGAAGGGAAATGTAAACAACATTATCACAGACCTCATACTGATTTTGGGTTTCTTATTTTTCAAACTCTTTCCCTTTACTCGACAGTACTCAGTAGAGCAGGACAGGAAGTGTCAGGAGAGAGCAAGAGGACGAAATGTGTTACGTGTAGGTAGTTTGCATATTAGTCCCCTAAGCAGTAAATAAGAAGCTGTTTGAGTGGAGTGGAAATCAGTTTCTTCCCACAGACCAGAGGAAACTGGAAAAAGCTGGCCTAATTCAATATTACTGAAGTGGATATAATTAACTGATTAACCTGTTGCTTTGTTGTTCATTCACACGTAACCATCAACCTCAACTTCCTAGAAAATCTCCACCACTTAATCATCTGGGCCAAAACCTCAGCTTCTCTCTATGTCTGGATGTAGGAGCTGGAAATGATTTGACCTTTTGAATAGAAGCTTTAAATTATTATCTACAACCACAAACGCCCACACAGAAAAAACAGTTCCTGTATGAACTGTATAAAAATGAACCTGATCCCACTGTCAAACCCTCTTTGACTGAAGTGACTGACAACATGCCAATCATCAGCATGGTGAGTGATCTGTATGACAGTATTCTGTTAAAGACAGAGACAGATAATATATATATATATATATATATATATATATATATAATCAAATAGAGAGGATGTCAAGATTTTGAACAATATTTTTCTATCAACTTTTTATGTAAATTTATAATGAGAACAATAAGAAAAAGAAAAGAGTCTGTGGTTTTTTGATTTATTGTAAATATATCTAATGAGAAATTGACTAAAGTTTCATCATACGAATCAGGGACCGTGTTTAACAAATACAAATCTATTCTTTGGCTGCAAGTGAATACTTAGATGTGAAGACAATGAAATATTTAGGTCTGAAAACTGATAACAGTTGTTAACCGTAGCAACAGCAAGTATAAGACAAATGCTGCTGCTGTCAAAGTCTGTCTGCCTCAGATAGCAAATAATCAGTTACAGTGATGGAGATCAAGGCAGTTTCCAATAAATAATTTTTCAAATGGTACTTTTCCAGTACACTTGTTCCTTAATTTCATTACATTGCTGTCATTCAGACAATAAAGGTGTGAACAGTGACTGGACAAACAAAGTCTGACCCAGCTGATCAACTGTGCTATGTGATACAAAGGTTTAGTTGAGTAGTGATAGTGCTAGTAGTAGTAGTGATAGTGCTAGTAGTAGTAGTAGTAGTAGTAGTAGTGGTAGTAGTAGTAGTGGTAGTAGTAGTAGTAGTAGTAGTGGTAGTAGAAGTAGTAGTAGTGGTAGTGGTAGTAGTAGTAGTAGTAGTAGTAGTATTAGTAATAGTGGTAGTGGTAGTGCTAGTAGTGGTAGTGGTAATAGTAGTAGTAGTAGTAGTAGTAGTAGTAGTAGTAGTAGTAGTAGTAGTGGTAGTAGTAGTGGTAGTAGTACTATTAGTAATAGTGGTAGTAGAAGTAATTACAGGAACAGTAACCACTTCCTCCCTCCTCAGCTCATCTTTCCGTTGCTGTTCTTGTTCTGTGGTTCCTTGGCGGGGGGAGCCGTCCCCACCTTTGAGTACCGAAACCCGTACACTGGGGATAGTCTCACCTGTGACAAGTGTCCACCAGGCACTCACATGACTGCGCAGTGCACCGCCAGCACACCCACCCAGTGCGCGCCATGCAGAAGCAACCACTTCACCGAGCTGTGGAACTACCTGCCCAGATGTCTGTACTGCAACAACTTCTGCACCGACAACCAGGAGGTGGAAACGGAGTGCTCCGCGGTCAGCAACAGGGTCTGTCGGTGCAAAGAAGGCTTTTACTGGACAAATGACTTCTGTATGAGACACTCCGAGTGTGAGCCCGGACAAGGTGTTCAAATGAAGGGTATGTATCTGAGGAAAGATAGTTTCTAAAGATATGTTTGCATGATGTTTTAAAAATGTTGATGTTTTTCTCACTTACTAATTTCTATATTCTGATTCAGTGTGATTGGTTACATTTCACCAGAATTCACATCATCAATGTTCTTGTACACATTTGTGAATCTTTAGAAGTAAAGAAATACAATAATCCAAAGAATAATGCATCAGTCACTCAATATTATAGAGTAGCAGCCTGAAACAGTTGGGCAGTAGACTGAATTAGAAATCACTGTGTATAGAAACGGTACACGATCACTTGGTCTTTCTGGAGCCTTGGCTTCAAACATCGCAATGACCCCAAATGCATTCGTGTTATTATAGGTACGTTGCAACAGGACACTGTTTGTGAAACGTGTTCCCACGGCTTCTTCTCCAACTCATCCTCTGCGCTGGAAACGTGCGTAAAATATCGGGAATGCGCAAGCGGGCAGGTTGCGCTCCTCCCCGATTCAATTTACCAGGACAAGGTGTGTGGCACATGCGAGGAGCTTGCAAATGGAGGTGTGTACTTAACTTGTAGTATGTATAATGTTTATGACAGAATTTGGAGTCAGCAAGGTAATATCGTACGACAATCTCAACTTTGTTTCTCAGGTGAGGCGCTCAGGACGTTCATCTCAGGAGTCTTCGGTATGCACAGGATGCGTGTGTCAAAAATGAAGAAGTTTGTCAGCAGGTGAGCCCACTTCCTTCTTTTTCTTGCCCCTTTTCAACTACTCCTTTTACATCTTAATTCACTTAATACATAGACCTTACTGAACCATCATCTCCCTCGAACAGGTACATTGAGAAGTCAGTCCCCAAACAGAGAGGTCCTCTCCTGAATCAGATCAGAGCGTGGCTGGCCCAGGCTCCAGAGGAGCAGCTGAGAAAACTGCCACAGATGCTGAGGGCGTCACAGCTCAGTTCCGTGGCAGAAAAACTGGAGAAGAGAATTTTGGAAATAAAGCAGCAGAACCCAGGCTGTAGCTTAAATATGTGAGTCACTCTATAAGACTGACAGAGTCAGTTGGAAGGGGAGAACAATGGGTCTAAACTTGGGAGAAACTTAGATGTGAAATATGCAAATATCTTGAAGTTATGGCATGACTAAAATGTTACATAATCTGAATTACATAGAAACTTTTTTTTATACGAAAATGAGCAATGACTTAAACAAATGTTGTACAAACTTATGTAACATTGTGTGAATTCAAACATTTAAACTCCTCCTGCCTGGCGCAGCAGCTAATAAAGTGCATGTTGTAATCAAAAATGTTTCTGACCAGAGACAACCACTGTCTGGCTGTAATGTAACAAAGTCTCCACAAGGTATCGCTCTCCTACCTCTATAAGTCTTCGGTCATTGTAGGCTGAAACATTTCAATTCAGAAACGTTTTTCCAGTCTTCAAAATGGCCTATTGCAAAGTAACTGCAACCTATCTATCATTGATCTGGTTACCATGTGACTATTAGATAGACCAGATCTTGGTCCTTTTGTAATTTTTCTCAATAAAAGCATTTTGAAATAAGATTGATTAAACGATGTGTTTTTATTGTCCAAGGCAAGACAGGCCTTAGTTTAATAAGACTGTTGTCAATGCTAAATATGTTATTGATTAGTTTAATAAGACTGTTGTCAGTGCTAAAAAAATATGTCATTTATTTAGGTTATTTATCAGATATGATTTTGCTGTAAAGGCTACAAGTGTCTATTCAGTGTTCTTCTTCTTTTTCTTCTTCTTCTTTCTTCTTCTTCTTCTTCTTCTTCTTCTTCTTCTTCTCTTATTACTATTATTATTATTATCATTATCATTATTATTTCTAAAGGTAGTGTCTGGTAGTCTATTATTGTTTTTTTTTTTTTATAGGGCTATTAAAAGCATAAACCTCCCTTTGCAGGAACAGACTTCTATCAAAAGAATTCCCATGCTGTTCCCTCATTGATTTTAGTGTATTGCCTGTATTGTTTTCTATATTATGCATTGGATTATCATAGATACGACTATATAATCTATTAGACGTTATGTTGGTAACATACAGTATATAGGCACATAACGCATTCTCCACTGTGTTGCAATAGAAGCATGGGACTGGGACACCGTGGGGCCTCTTCCAGGACCGCTAGGGGTCCCTGCTTCCCAGCTTGGGCGCAGCCGGTAGCCTGCTCATTAATTTTGGGCTGACTCGATCACCACCGCCCCCTCCTGCCACGCCACACCGCCCCGGCATCGCATCGTCTCCCTGGCTGTCGCATCACCGAGCGGGGAGGGGCCCCGGTTTCCACTATTGGCTGGAACTGTATTACCGACAGCTTTACGGTAGGGCCACGGCCAGAGAGGATGTGCGTGAGCGGTGGTCTTTTCATCTCGCAGAAGCTCAGAGTCTGCTGGGTTTCAATATGATTTTAAGAGGACTTTAGCGGGTTTTTTCTCCTTCTTTTCTTCCACCAGACAACCTCTGAACCCCGTGCTGGTTAAACCGACAAGAGATGCGCCCAGATAAACGCGGATACATTGTCCGGACACCGCGAGAGGAGGAGAGGAGCATGTAACCGGGAGAAACACCGGCAGCGGCGGCGGCGGCGGCGGCTCCACCTGACACTTCCCCCCCTCGCTCCTTATTAACTCAGTATTTGAGGCTTCTCGATGTGTTGACTGAACTCTCGTCGTTGTTTTGGGTTTTATCTTCAGCAAAATGAGCGAGGAAGTGTCAGAGGTCCCCAAAGAGCTTCTGGGTAAGAGCAGACACGGATCATTTGTAGCCATGTGTCCACACTGGAACAATCACTGATAATCATATTCCTCATACCAGCTCACAGGGTCCATGTGCTCCTGTGTTTAACAAGTTTTGTAGGGATCTTATTGAAGCCTATCCAGACAATGTATTCTATTCCCGTGATACAGCCACGATATTGTGCAGAGACACAATAGTAGTGTTATTGTCTTAGGGATATGATTAATATCCAACCATTATCCTCATAGGGACAGTTTCTATTGTCGTAATTAGTATCCCTTTCCTTGTTATGGGGTTAGCAAAACACATTTCCCCTAAACAGATATTACTTAGTTCTGCAGACATCTTCACTGAGACTGAAAAGGCTTCAGCTGCAGTAAAGCTTTAAGCTGTGTGTACATGCAGCGCTGCTGTTGATAATGAAGGTGCATTTAATATAATGTGGACAGCAGCAGCCTACATTAGGAGGAAAAGCCAAATAGTTTAGATGTGAGTGGTCAGCCTGTCATCCCCCAGCACATAACTTACAGGATTATTCCCCCCAACACACACACACACACACACACACACACACACACACACACACACACACACACACACACACTAACCGTGGTCCACTCTCACATCTCCCGCCTGGAGTTTTAACATGCCTGGTGGCCTTACCACTCTGGTGCTGTTGGCTAAATTCTGCCATGTTTCTCTTGACTTCCTGTATTTGTACTGATTGTGGACAAAGCTTACAGTCCTGCAGGCTGTTTGGCTGAAGCTTAGGGTCTCTTTGTTTGGCAGTGTAGCTCAGTTTTTGACACCTCATTGCAATGTTGGACTAGCACAAGCACTATACCTTTCTCTTCATCTCTCTCACACAAGCCAGCCTCCTTTGGTTCCATTTTTTCCTTATAAGAGTTATAAAGACAGTACATACTGCAGATGGGGCTTATAGGAAAATGTTGCTAGGTCACACAGTCACTTGGCCAGACATGCATTTAGTTACTGAGTCATAGAGTATTTCAGCCATTTTACTCCATCAAAGTATCTGTGGCTCATTTAAATCCTTGCAGACTCATAAAGCTATCACATGTTGGTTTCGGTGTTATCCAGCCTGTCAGTTTGATGAGGGAATTTCACCCCCATGATGTTAAAGTGTAGCATAGTATCATTTAAACATTCAGTTTTCCCCTTTTAAGTAGCTTTGGGGTGATTTAAAATCATCTTATATCTGATAGTAACAGTATCATATGTTGCAAATTCTCCATCAGCTTGTTCCAGCTTTTCATTTAAGCAAACACACTGTAACATTGTAAATGTGCTGTGCGTCATTTTCTACACATTTCCCTAAACATACAGTCTGACATATTTGGTATAATTAGACATTTTAGGATCTGAATTTGAAATAACTAAACCACTGGTGAGTCAGTGGGAGTTTATAGGTTAATGTGGTAAACATTTCCTGTCTTCCCTCCTGAGTCTTCTGTCCTCTGAAAAGTATTTTGGATGTGCAGAGCTTCTCTTTTGTACAGCTTTGTACAGACTATCTGGGTAATGATGAGTTCCAGGAAACTTAATAGCAATGTTTTAAGTCTCTGTATCTCATTTGATATAGACGATGGGACATGTTATGTGTTTTTCTCACCATAGAAAGACCTTTTCTAGGACTGGAAATGCAGATTTTTAATGGTTCAACTTCCATTTCCCTGTTTCTAGCTGACTCACTTACCCAACACTGTACACTTAACCTACGTAATTTGGTTTGGCATGATCCTATTGTCATGTGGTGCTGTCTGGATGGGTATATAACCAGCCATTGTTTGAAACATTCACTGGTGCTGGTGATTCACCATCACACAATAAACAAACAAACAAACACATTCACATAACAGATTTGCTGGAACCAACATGGAGTATTGAGGTGCACACATTCAGATATTTTACTGCTAAAAAGATATTTCACTGAAAAGGCAAATATGATGTCTGGGAAACATTTTCCATTAGGTAACGAGGCAAAGACAGAGTTAGTTCGCTTTTTCTTAACGGTCAACTAGTTTGTGTCTGTGAGGGAGAGAGAGACTTTTGAGGAAAAGAGTGTCAGACAGAGGAAGGGGACAGAGCAAAGCACCACTGGTCCTGCTGACAGTTCGGTCATCTCTGCGATGCTGTGAGCGCTCGTCACTGAGCCCCGACTTGCTCAGAATGACAAAAGACCAAGGAGATGCAGTTAAATGCAAAAACCTAGAATGTGTTTTGTATCAGTTTTTACATTCTACTTTTTCTTTGCATACGCACAGAAAATTATAGACCGATGATGCTACATACAAAGGTCAAGTATTCGGACAAAAGACCAGAAAGGAGACTTATGTATCGTAAATGGGACAGAATGTCAAAATAGACAACAGCAGCGTCCCAATTTCCTCTGATTTATAATGATTTAATTTATCTTTATGGTTAAATATCCACCACTATTTGATCATATTTGTTTTGTGATATGAAAAACTTCCAAAATTGTTTGCCACGAACACCCCTTTATAGTGATGTCTAATGTCCAGTCTGTGACATCCTCAACATACAAATCTCCATAAAAGGGAAAGTGACTTTATGGGCTTGTGAATTGTTTGTTTAAGCTTTTACAAGCCCATAGGTCTCCCATTTCCCTGCCTTACACACAAGTCCTCACTGAAGTGCAACCTGGTGTGACCTTGTGTACACGCCTCAACTGCCGAATATGACCCACAGGGCAGCTGGCGAGTAAAATGTCCCTCGTGTCACTGATTTAATGAATTAGCAGAAAGAAAAAAAAAAAACAAATTGGTAAAAAAGTTGTAAATGAGATTCTGTCAGGAACTTCTGTGCTTGGTCCTGGACAGAAAAAGTTCCTGTCAGAATCTCATTTATAACATCTCTACTAATTAGTTCGCCCAGGCTCATTAAAACGTACTCATTTTGTGCAGAGACCCACTGGAAACGTAGTCACTATTACTTATTGGGTATCTGAGCTAGAATTTTAGAAATGCTGCAGTAGAAAATTCTGCACATTTCCAGTCGAGTGTCTTCAGCAAATCTCCAGGACGGCAGATGAACCATTTTGCACTTTCCCTAATTATTAGTTTCACTTTGATCTGACGATGGTTCGAGGAAGCCTCTGGGCGAGGTTACATGCATGCCAGCACAGATGTACACACACAGAATCCCCCTCTGTCTCAGCCACATGTGCACACACACTGTATCAGCTGCTGTGTGATGGTTGAATGAGGAGCGTGGAGCGGCCGCTGACCCAGTTCTGCTCTCTAAGCCAGTTCCCTGGCTGTGGACGTTTCTATAGATACATTTCTATAGATACGTCCTGATAACCTATAGACATCAGAGAAGCCAGCTTACTAAGTATTTTTAAAAAGATAGCTCAAAACTTATTTCTTCACTTTAGCCTTTAACTAGCTCTGAAATTTGCACTTTGCTCCACATTTATGCATTGCTCAGCATTTCTTTTAAATGTTAGGGTAAATGTTAGGCCTATTTAATGATTTATTATCTCTATTCATTAGTTTATCTCATTTTACATTGTTGTTTTTAATGTTTGTCATTTTAGATCAATGCTTTTAACAATGTTTTATGTTCATTTTATGACTTTTCATGTGAAGCACTGAAACTTTCTTTGTTGTAAAACACTTTGTGCTACATTTATTATATGAAAGGTGCTATACAAATACAGTTATGAAAAATGTGCATCACAGGCTCCCACAGCCTAAGTTGAAATCTTCAAATACTATGTTTTGTCTGAGGAACAGTACAAAATTCAAAATATATTTAATGTGCAGTGACAAAAAAAAGACAGAGAAAAGCAACAAATATTCACTGTTGAGAAGCTGGATCCGGCAAATGTTTGGCATTTTTTTCCTGATAAACAATGTTAAGATTCATCTATGATCAAAATTGTTGTTGACTAATTCAGTGTTGATCTAAGAGTGTCAGCGCTATTATAGACAAATATTTATGCAAGGACATGTGCACAGGGTTTTTCAGTTTACTACTCTCTCTGACTGCATAACTGTGTATTTGTTGTGAACATTACTGGTGACAGTTTCACAACTTAGAAGAGAGACTCCTGATGTGCAAATTAAATGAAAACTAGAAGAAAGATCTTTCCTCCCGTGGCGTGTTACAATTGGGCTTGATACATTTTTCATTAAATATGTTATTTCTAATCAGCGGATATGGGGAATTAGTCCCCCTGAGGCAGAGGAGCAGTGATCTGTGCTCCGCTGAAGAAGTCAAAATGTTGAAAATCAGAATCAACTTGAGCTTTTGATTTAGATTGGGTCTGTGTGATTGAGTTTTTGGGAAAGAGCCTACAAAGAAGAAAGATGCTTTTTGTAATGCATGATGAATCACATAGAGGCAAGTTTGTCTTCTCTTATCAGTTATGTGGAATTGTGTTTTTTTTTTCTAATTAATCCTCCGTCAAAAATACATTTTAACTCAATGCACTGATATGCTTGTTTGAACCTCTCCTCATTTGGTCTCCTCTCTTCTGTCTGTGTAGAGAGTGTGAGGGATGCACTGGGGAGGAAGGTGAAGCTGTCGCTGAGAAAGAGAGTCAAACTGGAGATCAAAGGAGACAAGACGGAGAACAGAGTCCTGGTGAGTCAACTCCTGCTGCTTTCAAGCTACTTCTTCATTAAGTGGAGTAAAATTGTTCTCTTTCTGTCTCTCCCCCTTTTCTCTGCTTCTGAAATGTACAGTTTTCACTTGAAAACGTCAAAACCTTCAGCACTCGAAAGGCGTCCATTTCACTGCACTGTCACTGTAATTTCCAACGAAACAACAGAAGGATTGTTAAAAACCGTGCTACAGCATTGTAGTAATGGGAACATTTCAAAACAGCTTCCCAAAAGCATCATTATTTACACTGGCTTAAGTGGAACTGGCATCATCATAGTTGAGAGGTCAGAGAGGTTTCCTCTAGCACTCGAATCTTTGCTCATTCATCAGATGGTTTTGGAAATGATTGCCAGTAAGATTTCAACATTCTTGTGTAAATTGCACAAGGAAGATCTAAATGATTAATGATATATCACTGTTGTATGAAGCGGACTCGATTGTGGAAATAGCAGACACGGATTCAGTAACTGTTGGCCACAACTTTAGCACTGTTTTTTCGTTTTTTTTGTGGGTTTTTTTAGCTTATATTTGTTGACATTTGGCACCATTAAAAGTATGCCAAATTAGCTATTAGCATATATTAGCAGCGTTATCAGAGGTCTATCACTGTAATCCTGAAGAAAACTTAAAAATGTGATGATTCTCAGGCATGTTCTGTAGAAATAAAGAGCATCTTTTTTGTATGATTTATGGACACTTATTCACGATGGACATCAGAGATAGTATCATCTTCAGGGAGTGTAAGTCGCATATGTGTGTTATGTCTGTGTGTTCAGATTTGAATGAGTTATGACATCCAGAAGGAGTACAATTTTGATGCGCATTGCAGAAATTGGGTGCTAAATGTTTTAAAGTACTTTAATTGTGTGCCTATGCTGACGCTGCTGCTGCTGCTGCTGCTGCTGCTGCCCCCCACACAGTTTGAAAACCTCTGGTTCATACTGTCATTTTCAAAGGTCTGTATTTGGCCTCAGTGAACAGTAAAAGCTACAGCTAAAGTTAAACACACTGATTCAGGGCTGAGGTAATTCATTCATCATGTCACACCTCTTGACTGTGTACCCTCATCAGCCCACATCAGTCGGTCTGTTGGCCAGGTGGAAATAGCAGCTCAGACCATTAACTTCTGCCCACAGAGCAGTAAATCCACTGTATGCTAAATAATTGATACCTGGTAGATCATTAAACATGCATATTGGATCTTTCTGGGCTTAAAAAGGCAAAGAAGCTGAGGAATAGTCAAGACAGAACAGCTCCCTCAGTAAATCAGCATCTGAGTAGGGTCCATAAAATTTGATGGTTGAATCAGAAAGCTTTCAGTTGCTGTGAACGAATCGGCACAACGTTTAATGTGTGTGGCTGTGGGTTGAAATGGCGGGAGCCTTTTAGTCATACAACTCCCAGTGGAACGAGGAGCTTTTAGTTATACAGCTCTGTGTGGACTCGACAGAGAAGTTAGGACGAACAGGAAGTTTTTAAAGCTTTGTGAAGAGGCCAGAAGTTGTCTGCTTTAGCGTGTGTTATTGTCACATATTAGCTCAACTAACAGCCAGAGCCCCTGGGCATGATGACGCTTATATGTATTCTTTTTTTTTTTTAACTGTAACATCCAGACAATTGTAGTTACTGCAGGAACTTAAATGACACAAGAGTCATCTGGGGACACAGGCAGAGAAATGATGAGCTTCACTCTCACGTCTCCTGCTCTCGCTAAATGATCTGGGACCACGCCGAGGTGGAAGCAGCGGGAGGGAGTGAATTTCTATGATGGAAAATTGCACTTGTCAGTTTATGTAATTTTATCATTAATCGGAGACACATCAGTGCTACAGGAATCTGGACCCAGCCTTGTTTTATCGGCAAGGAATATGGGCATGGAGTATGGAGATTTACAGCAACATTCATTTAAAGCTCTATGTGGTGGTTTTTTTCCCCCATAGTTAAACAGGGACTTCTATTATTCACCAGTGTTGTAGTTAATTCCAATATAATGTAACAAAGCATTAATTTTGATTTAAAAGAAATTCCAGTATTTTTCAACTAGGGACCATTGTCCAATCTGTTCAACCCAAAAAATAGCAGAAAACTATTCTTCTACCATCTAATCCTGTCAGGTCAAGTGATTAGTTTGAGGCCAACTCTTTGGCGTGTGAATATGACAACAATGTCAGCATGTGGGAGCTGGAGACAGAGGCTAGTAGTGCTCCAACACACGTACACAAAACAATGTAAAGAAGTGGGAGTCAGTACTGGGAAGTGAGGAATTCCAGTGGAGTGGTTCTGGTATTTCATCTAGACGCAAAGCATGAGAATGACTCGGTGAGTTTGTATCAACGCTCTGCTTGACCGGACTGAACAAATAAACCACTGTTTGTTGTTCTGCAGAGAAACAGACTTGGAGGAACTGAATATGGAGGAAGCGGCTTAGAGGGAAAACAAACATGTCATGGAATTTCAGCCCGTGAGTGTTGTAGTATCTAATGTTAGACACGATGAAAGAGCAGTGTATTTAGAGGTTGTGTTGAGATCAGATGTTGTAATCAAATTAAATGTTAATTGTAACGCAGTCTTCTAAGTGTACACGTGATGCAGCACAATACTGACGTCCTTCTGGGATATAAATTCTGACATAACAACAATCTCAGTTTATTTTAGCTATTTATTTTCACAATGAGAAATAAAAATCAAACCCTATACACAAAACACATCTGCAAAGATATGTGGATTGGGTAACAGAATAAGCATGAAACAATCATGCTAAACAATAGTGGAACAACAAGGAAAGGCGCAAAATAAATGAATAAATAATAAAAAAAACAGAGGCGTGATTATGCAGGGAATGAAATCACAGTTGAGTGTGTCAATGAGTCAGAAGGTGTAATACAGTAAAAGTGTGTGCTCGTACATGTTTGAGAAGAGAACGAGACAAAGAGGGTGGACAGATTGTGTCAGATCTTTTTTAGTAGCTGAAAATGCAAATGGAAGCAGCAAGTCTGTCAGAGAGTAGTCCACGTTGTAGTGTCTGTGTGACTAGGTAGAAGAAAAGTGACTAATTCAGTTGACTAATTAATTCTGCCGCCTGCTCACCTGTGGGTGTGACATGTAAACACTGAACCTCAGACAATATTACTGTGTGAGGAGGTGTCTGTTCAAACCACTGAGTATCACTGTCTGTTTCACTGTACATCAAAGCCGGTTTTACTTGACATGTCTGGACCTATGAAATCTTAATGAAAAAACTACACTGAGGTTGTATTTGACAGACAGCTAAACATGTAGATGGTCTAGAATAACTTGTCTTCAGTATCACGTCAAGTTTGACATAGTGCTGTGCTCCATGAGGGTGTATGTTCTTTAAAGTCACTATATTGTTGATATTAAGCATCTGCCATTATTAAGCATAGCTAGCTGTCTGATGCATAAGCTGTGTGAAAATACACCCTTCCTAGTATGGTATTTCCAAGTATAACTCACCTCAAATGTCAAACACACAAGCTATCTATCTTCACTGAGACTTACTGTCCAGATTTGATGTATTTCGTTGACATTTATTGAACTTTCGCTGTCAGCTTCCTGCAGCCACTTACAGTACAGAGCTTGATTTACTGCAGACAATGCAGGACATCTATCTACAGTATTAAGTACACAAATGATAAGGGAAGGAATATGGTTATTTCCCCTACCAATTTGCCAGTCTGTCAAATACAAACAAGGCTTTCCCCCTTTTTCCCGCTGAGCTTCACTCAGAGTGTGAGTGGAGCACTACAGTGCCCGGGGCGTCTCTTAAGCACACTAAAGCTTGATAGATACAGTCATCTCCCTCCTTTGAAGACGGAGGGATGAAGGAGGTAGAGATAATAACATCAGTCCATCAAACACACCTCGGGGAAGAGGAGAGTGGAAATGAGGGAGGATGGGACAGAGAGGGAGAGGGAAATGGGCAACGAGACATTCTGTACAGGACAGAGGGCACGGAGGGGACGAGGAAAAACAGACGAATCATAAAGAATAACAGCTGTGTGCTGTAAACTCTTGCAGTGAGACAGACAGAGACCATCAGTCACTTTGGTTCAGACTGAAATATCTCAACAACTTTTGGCCGAATTGCCATAAACTACAGTACCTACTTCCATGCATCCTGATGTCTTTTTTTTCCCTAGCACCTCCAAGAGGTTGACATTTTTGTTTTTTGAGTGCAATATCTCAACAGCTATTGACTGGATTGAACTTTGGTAAAGACCAAATCTATGAGTCTTCAGGATTGAATTAGAATCATTTTGGTGATCCCTTGATTTTTAATTTCCATCATCTGGTCAAATTTAATATTTGTCCTATACTTTAGGTAATGGGCACATGCAAAACTAATAACATTCTCCATCACATTCAGTTGTACGTTAGAGTTAATAAACAAATGTTAGTGTGCAAACATGCTAAACTAAGAGAGTAAACATGGTAAACATTATACCTGCTAAACATCAAAATGTTGAAAACATTGGCACTGTACATTAAAATACCTCTTATCACTGAATGTAATCTAGACTTTTACAAAATCGATGAATATAAACCTTCTTCTCTGGTGAAAGGGTTTGAACAGCAGCAGGGCTTTTAGTCTGACTGAGCCCGTATGAAAGAAGAACAGCGTGACTCCCATGATCCTCTTTGACCTAGAGGCCCTAGTCTTCTCTGTTGTCCTGCCATTAGTAACTTATTCACAAATCCTTGGCTGCCACTTAAAAATACAACACTGGAGGGTTGGCGTACTGTCCAACTTCCTCTTGATCTCCTGCTGTAAATAAATGAGAGTGTATGGGTGTGTGTTTGTCTTAGCCAGAGACTGTCACCAATAGTCAACTGCTTTATTGCATCTCATGTTTGCTTAGTATGTGGCAGTGGTGCTAACGCAGCACAGATGAAATGGTGTGAAACAAGGCTGCTGCACATCAACACAATTAAATCTAGAGTGACACAGACTTTAATCTTATTTTACTTTGGCATGACACAGCAAGTTACTAATCAATGAAGTTACAGATATAATCTCTTTTGCAGGTATTTTGGGGCCTTGGGGATTTCTTGTACAGTATCTGAGATACTTGATACAACATGATAAAACATGGTTTTGTAACAGGACGACAGAAAGTGTGGCCATTTCAGAGGCTCACAAAACCATGGGAACCATAGAGCCAGTAAGAAACTAAAGAACACTGAAGTATTTTTACAACATTTCTACAAATACAAAAAATAAAAACAATATTGCGACAATACAATATTGCTACATCTGGCTCTGAGTCACTTGGTAGAAAATGTTGAAGAAGCCCTGTTTTTTAAAAGCCAAGTATCTTACCCAACTTGTCTTTCCCGCCATCCCTCTCTCATTCCTTTAAACCTTGAGGTCTGTCATTAGGGTCAGTGAAAAATGTTAGTGAGCAAATTGTGTACTCCCAGATGATCACCTGTAATGCCCTCTCATGGGAACCGGCAGTTTTCCACTATCTTTCTAAAAACTGTTGCTTAAAAGCTGCAGAGCAAGACATCCTCAACACTTTAATTCCTTTTGATAATCGACCACGGCGTCCTGTCTTTGCACTGGGCTACTGATGTTTTTGTATCTACACTCCAATCAGAAAGGTTTTAAAAATAGTCGTGAGTGTACAGCTACTTTTACATTTTAGGTTAATTTTTAGCTAAGGTTGGTTGGTCACTATACTCAGCTGTATATCGTCCTGTGATCAAAGAATGATCATCTACAGTAAGAGTAGGTGCTAGAAAATAATCATTTGAGAAAGATAGATTAATATTTTTGTATATTGATATGAAAGTAGATAATGGAAAATATTCCACCATGTTGTAATATTTCATTTGTAAAAAAAAACAAAACAAAAAAAAACGTTTATGAACATACACAATATATAAAGAG
The DNA here is from genome assembly GCF_002814215.2 of Seriola lalandi dorsalis. Taxonomy (NCBI): domain Eukaryota; kingdom Metazoa; phylum Chordata; class Actinopteri; order Carangiformes; family Carangidae; genus Seriola; species Seriola lalandi. The sequence continues at coordinate 307,429 of NW_019524940.1, forward strand.
GTGACAAAATGTTAAATGTCATGCAGCATCACATGACCTGGTGATTTGGATGTAACAACTAAATTCTTTTATCATGGAGCATTTATGTTTTTTTTTTTTTCGATTTAAAAACTCCTTTAGAGCATTTATGTTGTTTGTCTAGTCTGTTGCAGTAAATTTATGAAGTTGCTAAAGACCTACAATGTGATGCATTGTTGTATTTTCCTGTGGTCAATGATAGTTTATATGATTACTGTTTCTGTGGAGAGCTAACTGCACCAAACTGTGGAGAGCAGTCATTTTGTTTCTCTGTTGTTGTATCAGGCAACTTCATGTGTCATGATGCAGAGATGTAATATTCCTTTCCCTCTACTTTTCTGTTATTTTTTTGATTCAGTTGGTGTTTGTGATTTGAGATTTGAGATCTTGACAAAAACCTTACAGGTATCTCCCCTGCCTAAATAAATCCTGTTTTTAGTTTTGCTTTATTTTTTACGGCTTGGAATCATTTTGTAAACACAGTATGCTTTGCTTGATTGAGTGGACATGAACACAGAAATGCTGTTCTTCATCCTTTAGTCAAGGTTCAGCCTGAGTTCAAACTGTTTTAACGTTGTGAGGCACATAATCATTGTCTATTAAATAGTTAACTCTGCTTGAAGGTCCTATGTGTTTTCTATCATAATGCTGTGGTGATTATTAACATAATTGGGGTGACATTCAGAGCTAACCAGGCAGAACAAATGTGTCAAACGGGTCACCATTTCCCCGCTGAGTACACTGCAGTCACTATATAATCCATGATAGTGTTGTCTTTAATGGTTTGTGTTTGGCCAAATGGACTAGATTTGTCTCTTCCAATTAAATTTATAAGAGCATTTTTAAGTGATAATTTAGGGTCTGATGCTGAGGAGGGTTAAATTGAAGTGGAAAATGACCAAAATAATTATTACTCTTAAGTTAAACAATTCAGATTTGCTCAGAACTGGTATATATACCGTGAACAGGAGACAAAACCTAGTCTATAACCCAAAAAATGACAGACACATGTGACACTGATTGTGGTGCTTTGCCAAAATTATTTGTCTGGTTTCCCCCTAATGTCTAAATGATTTAAGCAAATGTCCAAATGTTCAAAACCCATGAATGTTCAATTTACAATATATCAAAAAGAAGAAAAGCACCAAATCCTAACATTTGAGAAGCGGGAATCAGTGACTGTCTGAAAACTGACTTAATAAATTAATCAATGATCACCAACTAATTGTTTCAGTTCTACTAAAAGTCTTAAAATGGCCAACATTTTTATTATTTCTGAACACTAAAGATCCTGTATTAAGAATAGTAATGTATCGTTTTCACCTGTGGCTTGTGTATCACACTTACCCTTTTGGCTGCAATCACAGGGCAATTTTTAGCTTCCAATTCACCTCACTTAAAAGCACGAGAGAGGAAACATACACACTCCCCAGCACAGAAAGGTCCCAGTTGGCCCTGGTAGGGTTTTCCACCTTGTTGCTGTGAGACATCAGTGTTAATTTGACCCCCCTCCCCTCACACAGATTAAAATATGGATATATTTAAACATTCAGTGTTCCCAGTCTGAAATAATCTCATTAGGTACACTTCTTTGCTTCTCGCCAAACAGAGCAATGTGTTATCTCCACATGTATTTAAATAGGATGAACAAACCTAAGACACTCTTACCAGTGATTTCTCTAAACCTGAAGCCGGTTTGCTGTGTCGCATTGTGACCAATTCAACCAGTGTCATCTGTCAGAATAGGCAGAGTGCAGATGCTAGTTTGGGTTAGTCAGAGAGTCTAATTTTAGCTCTGGTGCATCCACACCACGTAATCACACTTATTTTTTTCGACCTCTTTCTGAGTGGTTTGGTTTCTGTAAAGTGCTAGAACAGATTCAGCTGAATGGGCAGGTTAATTAGGAGGGATTCTGCATGTGGTCGGTTCTCACTGTGTGTGTGTGTGTGTGTGTGTGTTTTTTGTGTGTAAGTGCTGGGTCTGACTCTGTGTTGTATAGTGGACAAGGACCACACTTCCCAGGACTGTCTTTCTTTATTGCATGGCACCAGACATGGCAACGGTTGAATCTGTGTCCTCCTGAGGAGAGTCAAGAGGAAGAGAGAGAGTAATGCACAATAAGAATGATCAGAATGTATGAAAATTAATACAACTTATTACTTAATGATATATCCACTGTACACTTGTTTAGAATAACGTGGTGTCACATATATAACAAAAACACAAAGGTTAACAGAGTGTAAAAGATGCAGTTCTTCACAGGGAAAGATCAGAGCAAAAAGGAAAGAGGAAGTAAAGTTAGCAGAAATGCAACATATGCAGGTCTGTTTGTAAAATAAAAGGGCTGCACTTCCTGTTGTTACACAGATCAACAGAAAACTACATCTGTTCACAACAGATTGTAGTTCAATATCTGTGAATTTCTCAGAATATATGCAGCTGTTTTAAATGCCTAGAAAGCTTACACTGGTGTGTTTGCATTGAGTAACTCCTTCTCCAAGTGTGCGTGGGAGAGAATTTCCATTCCCTGTGTGGCCACTCTCAGAATAGATGGAGAGGTTGAACGTGCTCATTATGTCCTGCAGTCTGTTCACTCACTGTTACATTTTAATAGCTGAGTATCTGCCTGTCTCTGTGTTGTATTAGGCCCCACTGGGCTGAATAGGAATTTTGTTATAGCATGTTTGCAGCCCACAATGCCCTACAAAAACCTCCCTGGAGAGGTATTAACCAGCCACATAGCCTGGCTCCATGCAAGCCCCGCCCACAGTCATTCATCATCATTATCTCATAGGTCAGGGTCATTGTCACTCAGACAGTGTTAGTAATATAATTGACCCTGCCTTGGGTCATTGGCTTGATAAGTTTGGTTTTTATAATCTCATACTATTGACTTCCAATGTGTCTGGTTTCAATGGGGCAAATGAAGTCTTGCTAATTTTTTTTGTCTTTTATTTCCATTTTGATTTACGACTTTGCTCAAAATCTGCATCCAAATGGTCGTGGTCCCTCGTGAGTCCTGCTTGGTCATACTGTGGCTATTGGGTTTTATAATGGAAAGGCCTGGCTGGTACAGTATCAGTCTGCTCTTATTAGATGTAATTGAATGGGGTTTGTAGGTCACAGCAACACACAGTATTGATTGGTTGATAATGTCATTTGTGGACCATGTTATAGTAACCAACTACAGCACAATCAATCTAATCAATGTGAATTCTTTCTGTCAAAACACTCAAGCCTGAGTTATGTGATTAAAAATAAGACAATCGGCATAAGGTGTGTGTCCCAGAGAGGCTTACCTGTCATTTGCATTGCCTGTTTGATCACAGATTGTCATTGATTCTTATACTTTATATACGGCTTTTAAACCACCAACACAGATTAGAGGAGAGTGGAAGCATGTGTATGATGTTGCACGGCCTGCTCTCGCTGCCTTCAAGGACTGGCGCACATGCAGCTGTTTCTCAGCAAACCACTAGGCTGATTTCACTGCCAGCGATGTCACATGCTTCTGCTGCGTGATTGGTCTTTATGGTGTCCTTGCAGTTTTTATTGTTGCCTTCTGCAAACTGCTAACCTCCTTTATCTGTTTTATTTCATTTTCTTGTTTAATTTTATTTTCGACATTGTTACATACCACATACAGTGCTGATAGTGGGTTCCGATCCCATAAAGCACAATTTGTAGAGGAAATACGCAACCTTTTCCCCTCCCTGGTCACTGTGTTCTGGGTCTTAGTGTGCGATCATGTGTGTCCATGTCTCCATGTGTGGGTGTGCTTGTGATTTTGACAGGTCAGCAATATGTTGTACTAGATATTGATCTTATATGACCATGAAACACCATGAAATATAACACTGCTTTTTCTGAAATGGTTGGAATGAGAAAGCCTTGCCAAATACAGTAAAATCCACTGATTGCTATTTTTACACTTTTGGTTTTTACACAGATTAAACAAACCAGATATAATGTGTTAATTAGCGACCTTTAGAGGTGCTGTAGACAGATTTTAGCCCTTGAGTAGAACCAGGCTAGCTGTTTCTTCCTGTTTGCTGGCCGGTGACTCCTTCTCATCTAACTGTCCACCAGAAGGAAAATAGGCATATTTCTCAAAATGTCAAACTGTTTCTGAAATTCTGGGTATAATTGGTGGTTGTCACATTATTTGAACATATCACCTAATTCTTAATCTCACTTAATCGGAGAGATTTGTTAATTTTTCATCATTTTTTTTCTGTCAAGCTTGAACCACCCAATTTATGAAGGGTACGTTCCCAATGTTCAGGTCTTTCTGTTGTCTTTTTAGTCTTACGTCATTTTCTTTTGATCATTGTTATTTTGATAACATAAACGTAATCTTGAGAGGACCTTGTTTTTACGACAATGTGATCTAAGCAACATTAACTTTATCGTTTAAATCAGTGTTCTGCTCTGAGCGTGTGTGTGTGTGTGTTATTAGTGCCAGCTGATGTTATCTACCCACTCCAGAGGGAAACCGTGGGTAATGCCAACACCAGCCCAGAACGAAATCCCCCCTCCCTATTCTCTCCTCCCCTCTCCTCGCTCTGCCTTTGTCTGTGCCAGTCCTTTCTTCTCTCCTTTACTTTCTCTTTGTCATACCTGTGTATGTCTCTCTCTCTCCTCCACAAAGCACAAAGCATAGTACTTCAGTTTTAGGAGGTTTTCCACTTTTTTATTATACTTGAGTTGAAAAATAACACCCTCTCCACCTCTTGTCTCTCTGTCTGTCTCTCTGTTTTTTTCTGTCTAACCAGTTCATCTCTATGGTTTGCAGCGTTATCCTATTTACTCAAAAACCTTGGCTCACCATCACATAGCTACACACACACACACACACACACACACACACACACACACACACACACACACACACACACACACACACAGAAACCAACCCATTGTGTCTGGCTGCCATGCTGATGAATGAATCAACCCATGTCATTATTCCTTATCTCTGTAAACTAAACACGCAAGGTTCTTAGAGGACGCCATGCTGGCTGACACTGTTCTATGAGGAACCCCACCCCCTCTCTCTCACTCACACCAGAGTCCAGTTTCTAAAAAGCCTGACATTTATCCAGTGTTAGAGGGCGTTTTGCTAACCTGGACTAATCCTAATCTGAAGGCACAGTCAATTAATCCCTGTGCCCTGGCCCTTTGAATGCTTGCTCATCCTCAGTTGTGTTGTGTAAGACATGTTTGGGAGGTTGATTGAATATTTTAAGATTGTAAATGAGGTGATATATAAGAAGCATGTAGAGATAATGTATATGGTATCAATTATGAATCTGCTGTTGTCCATTGTAACCAATATAATAAAAAAGGATTTTGTTTTTAGTTCAAAGAGAAATTGTCTGCTGCTAAAAAGAATTTTTATTGCCTCTAAAGTGTTTCCATATATTTTAATGATCAAGCTTACATTGTATATGTCTCATTTATTATTCAACACATAGTGCATATTTGCTGACACTATATTCTGACTCATTCTTAAAACAGCACCAGTGACAGTAGCAATAAAACAAACAAACAACAGAACTAAACCATGAAACGTAACAGAATCAGACACCACATTTATTCATGCCTCAGCTCGCTGCAGCTGTGGTCTGATGAGACCAGCCAATCAAATTTGTTCAGGAAGTACCACTGTCAGCCGCCTTTGTTCCTCACCATGCTCATCTCCTCAGCAGTAAAACACATAATGATGAGCAGGGCAGTGATAAAAAGGAAATTGATGTCTCTCTCTTAATGCTCCTCTTGGCTGCTGGTGCAGTGAGAGGAGGATGTGCACTGCAAAAAATAGCTTTATCCATAATTTCAAAAGAAGTGGAACATGTCCTGACAAAGTGATTTGTAGCTTTGCTATCTGAGGACTCCTTTCTAGAAAAATGGTGCATTATTACATTTGTGTTTTGTTCTTTGGGTGCTTTTTTATTATAATTATTTCTAAATTCTGTATTTAAAAGTCCTATAAATATTTAAGGGTTAGGCAGTGGCTTTTCTTGTCTGGTTGTTGTTATGCTTTATGGTGTTTTGATGGTTTTGTGTTATGGTCCAGACTATCATATCATTTGTCTTGTCTTGTCTGAGACTGCAGACAGGAGAACTGATGTACACGTTAGCTGTTCTATCACTGAACTGTGCGGTGCTATGATAAAGTCTTACACGCTTACATTGTGCTGTGGTTTTGGCGCAGTGTGAGTCGGCAGACGGTACAAGACTAGACCTCAGCTGCACTGTCAGCAGCTTGTCTTGGCAGTAGAGAATCAATGTATTGCAAAACAAATGATTATTCTGCCTGGGTTTAGAGCGGTTAGGGGGCTCTTTTCTGGAATCAGATTAGGTTCAATTTGGCCTCAGCGCAGATCCCACCATGATGATCTCTCCTGCTTCAGCCACACTGAGTCTCCTTCTCAGTATTTCCACTCTTTCGACAAAGAGAAGTAGTTATCTTAGGCTTCAGAGTCAATTTCCACCGCGGGCGTATTGCATGAAAACAGAGGAGTGTGCTTCCTCTGCAGCTGAGGGGATTAACCAGGTTTAAATTATGTGCTCAGGGTCGTTCTTAGGATGTTTTGACAGATTTGATGGCTATGTGTAAGGTACAGTCTTGAGACTGCAAGAGGTTGATGATCTTAATACATTATCATTAGGGTTAAGCTAACCTGTGTCACGAGTTTTGATATGTGGGAAAAAAGCATTTTATCAATGCCTTGCTGTAGAGGTCCTCACGGGTCCAGAATGGTGGACCTGATTTAACAATTACATTACATTGATTAACAACTTACCCAAACAGAATGTGCATTAATTAATTTTCTACAAGGAGAGTCCTGATCTGAAGCAGACTTAAGCACATTCAGACCCAGTCAGAGAAGATCTGTGGATAATTAGAGCTGATACAACAGACGGGAGAATGTCAACAGCATGATATTTTATCATGGCTCATTTTCAACTTCTGAATCAAGAATTAAAACATTCAGGAAGATCAATGGAAGATACAATTTTCTAACCAAGTTAAAATCTATGAAACATATTCCAAAAAATTTTTTTTTTAAATATATAGGATCCATTTTTTTTCACAAGATATTAAATTCCTAAAATATTCTCCTCTCCAGTGATTATGACACACTGTAACACATGATCAGAACTGCCCTTTTTTGCCCTGTGTAATCACTACTGTATGTTGAGCAGCAGCATGGAGTGACCTCTGTTACACAGGGTTACACCATCCTTCATTATTCAAAGATACAAGAAGGGTGGTGTGTATGTGTTTCTTCTTCTTCCATCTTGTTAGAATACATTCACCCATGCACTACACACACAGGCACACATGCACCACATGGATATTTATATGCACTGTATAGAAAACGGTAACAGTGAGAGGGTACAGTAAGAAACACTAGAAGAAAAAAATGATTTAATAAAACAATTTCAGGTTACGCTGCACAATCTGGTAGTATGCTGTGTGATGACAGTAAACAGTTGTGCATGGTGCGGTCCACTGGGCATTCAGTCTAAGATAAGGGAGACAGAAAGAGCAGGAATGTAGAATGGATTTTTCTGTGCAGTGATGGTTCGATTATCCAATAGCTCACATCTCACATACAGAGTGCATGCAGTTTTACAGGTGCGCCATCGGGAACCTTACCTAATCATATAGTGTAAGGGAGTTTTTAGGCAATTGTTAAAAATACAGAGAGAGGGGACAGGGCTAAATGAGGGTAAGGAAGTAAGAAAAGAGTGGGAGGAAAAGCAGAGAAGTACAGGATGAGAGGAGAGAAATCCTCTGCAGTGGATCCAGGGAGAGCTGATTGATTTCAGAGTATCAAAAGCTAAGATGGGGTCATCCCAGCAGCATTGGTTTTGACAGAGAGGAAACGGCTTTCAAACACTTTCCTTCATTAAATATCTTCCCCACTGATTGGATTTAAATCTTGGCTCCTTATCGGCGAAACAGCACTTAGAATCTATTAAGTCATTTCACTTGCTTTGCCCTTCCACCTCCTCCCCGTCGCTCACCATCTCACTCTCTGTCGCTCTGGTGTCCACTCTGCTTGTTTCACTGGCTGATCTCTCTATCTCTCTCTCTCTCTCTCTCTCTCTCTCTCTCTCCCTCTCTCTCTAAAAATACTCTCATTTCCACTGTGCTGCGTTGACATTTTGAGCTTGCAGCCAGAACATCATGACTCATTAGTGTTACACACAGACACCCGTGCACATGCAGGACATGCTGGCATTAATTATGCAATAAAGAGTGCGTGTCAGCAGTGGTATGGGGATGAATGTAATTGTGGCTTTTTTCCAGTTAGTGTTGTTAGGGTTGCGACCAATGGTTATTCTCTTTTAGAAGTGAAACTATTCGCTGATGCCACGATGCTAGTTGGCAACAAATTTGACAACTGATTAATTGTTTTGCAAGCAACAATACCAAATATTTGCTGCAAATTTGAAAACAAAATGACTAATTGGTTGATTCAATGAATCATCTGCAGATTAATCGAGAATGAAAATAATTGTTAGTTGAACTTGTATTTCCATTAATCTTAAACTTAAATTACAATTTAGCTCAACGTGCTAGTCATTTTGCTGGTTTTGGCCAATTAAGTCAAAAAAAAAAAAAAATCAGTCAATTTACAATGATATAAAACACCGAAGCCAAGAAAATCATCATATTTGAAAAGCTAGGAGCATAAAATGTTACAACTTTTTGCTTAATGAATAACTATATATATAAAATCAATAATCAAAATGTTTTGTTCAGTTATTAATCAACAACTCGACTGCTAATGCATATACTTACATATTCAGACATGTTGTATATATTCAGACTACATCAAATCCATTACAATTGTTGTACAATAGTTTGAAGTTAGGTTATACGTTTGGGAAATTATTATTATCTTGTTTTCTTGGGGATAATTACATAAAATCAATACCACTCTCATGTCTGCTGGAAGATGGATTTTGTCAGACTAGCTGTTTACCAATTTCCATTATTTATGCTAAGGTAAACTAATAATTTCTTGGCTTTGGCTTAATACAAGCCTATAGCTATGTCCCACTTCAGGGGCCACGTCCTTTGGAGGACACGGTGTGTTGTCATGGACCTGGAAGACCGAACCGAAATGGGACTGTCTGCATTACAGAGGATTTTGGCTTTGCGCCACAAGCTGTGCCTGCCCATCCCATCGCATCACGAAGTATCGTTCCTGTTGCTGCATTGCTGCGCCACATTTGAAGGAGTTTTCGAAATGGGACCGCCTAGTTGCACTGCTGTGATGCAATTGCTCTTCAAATACAGCCTCCAAAGGATGTGTCCCCTGGATTGGATCACGTCTTACATCTAAGAAAACATACAGTGAGGCCACGTAGTCAGTAAAATTTCTCCTGAGGAAATAAAAAGGAAAATAAGTTTCCAGTCGTGTTTCAGCACTGAGAACAGCATGTGGCACCCCTGTGTATAGATTGGTGAATGTTTCAGTACCACCGCTGATAGACAGCAACAGGCAGGTAGCATGACTTTTTAGACAGGAATAAAAAGTAGACAGTGTACAACACCCCAGGCAGTAACACAAACAGGTCCTGAGATGTGGTAAACATGGAGTTAAACAACAGATTTATCTAATATTCTGGATAATTTCTTCATATATACAATAAAATATAAAAATGTGAAGCTATAAGTCACATTTAAAGTGTTTAAACTGTAAACAGTATTTAAAGTTCTTTCTTCATTTCATTTACTGTGTACTTTGACATGACAGAACAAAAGGACCAGTAAAAAGGAAAATTAAAAGTGCTCAACTTCAGTGGTATGACTTAAAAGTGTGCAGACGTTTGTGTATTTGGCATCTTGTGCTGTTTTATTTTCTTAGTGTTTTTCTTTCTCCAGCATTTCTTCTATATTTGATAGAGACACACGAGAGTAACAGGAAAAGCAGGGGAGACAGAAGGGATGACATGCAGCAAACATGAAATTTGATGATGATCTTAGTCATGAATTAATTATTAATTATTAATCAATTAATTGACTTATTTATTTATTCATTCATTAATTCATTCAGAATTTTTTTTTTTTTTTTTACATTTTTGACGTTTTTGATGTTTATTGATAAGATCACAGATAATACACATAAAACCTGTATCTTGGTCGTTTACATTCTCGTTGCCTTCACAGTAAGACCAGTGAGCTATATTGCTTTTGAAAAGTATTTGGATTTTTCTGAAAAAATGCCTTCCGCAACATCACCTGCACCGTTTCCGGTAAAGAAACGAGATATACTCCACAGTGATAACACTCGCTACCTGATAATGGATTTTAATGGAGAAGGATATTTTGGCAAAGTCGCCCAGTGTTTCAACTTAATCATGGCCAAAATGGTGGCAATCAAAATCCCCAAAGAGAGTGACGATCCAACCATTCAAAGGGAAGTGGGGATGCTAGAGGCAGTCAGCGCTTGTGACCCAGACAAAAAGAACATTTTAAGATTCATGGAGAATTTCAGGTTCAGCAACCTCTCTTGTCTGGTCTTCGAAATGCTAGACAGGAGCCTTTGGGACCTGGTGGAGGAGAGGAAATGGGAGCCACTGAGTGTCAGTGAAATTCGGCCTGTGACCCACCAGCTACTGTTTGCTTTTGAACCCCTGAAGAATATTGGACTCATGCACACAGACTTGAAACCTGACAATATAATGCTTGTTAACCACAAAGATCAGCCATTCAAGATCAAGCTGATCGACTTCGGTATGGCCCGTCCGGCGAGCAAGGCGAAGATTTTAATGATCACGCAGGCCAGTGCATACAGGGCTCCAGAAGTGACCTTGGGCCTCCCCTTGTCCGAATGTGTTGATATGTGGGGAGTGGGCTGCGTCATGGCATTCATGTATTTTGGTCAAACCTCTTCCCTGGCAACTGTCCATATCACTGGATGAAAGCTATGTTGCACCTGCTGGATCAACCAATTGATCACCAGCTACTTGCTGGAAAATACAGCTGGATGTATTTCACCTAGGATCTGGATGAAGAGTGGAGACTAAGAACACCAGAGGAGTACGAAGAAGTAACTGGTGTCGAGCCAGTAGTTTTCGAGAGGTTTCTGGACTGGGCCTGGAATTAAGAGGATGCAGTAAAGAGATATCCAGCAAAACCCAATGATCTTGAGTATGAAGACAGGATGGCATTTTTAGACCTCCAGAATTGGTGCCTGTATCCAGATAATGAATGCAGAATTACTCCCAGGAGAGCCCACAAATACCCTTATTTAACAATGGTTGATAAAGTGGAGACCAGCACCTATGCAGACTCTGCCATTCAGTTCATTACTGTTTCCCCCCAGCAACATTTTGATGCATCATCTGATGACTGGGTTTATGAAGAGTAAGCCTTTGTGAATTATAATTGTCATGATTCAAACGCTGCTCTCATGACTGACTTGCAGACAGAGCCATCGACTGGAGAAGATTAATCAGCTGACATTTTCTCTGTTTACGATGCAGGCCTTGAGGATTACAGGGCTGAAGATTCAGACACTGTTCATTCTCACCACTGTAACTCTCAGATTGAGAGTTACACTGAGAGCTCTAGTGGAAATGTTGCTGATATTGACTCTTCTATTGATGAAGACAGTAAAGAACCAGCCACCGGTGATTCAGACAACAGAGAATCATTCTAGCCACACCTCAGTCACAATGAGGATATTGACTCAGCCACTGGTGAAAAAGATGACCTGGAGTATGATCCAGCAAAATGTTGTTGCGGTCATTCAAACACTTGCAATGACACTGATACTAAGACCTCCAGTCAGCCAGCCACCAGTGACCCCCATGAAGAAGACCCATCTCTCACAAGCCCCACCACCAAAGATGATATAGAGCCTAGCAAGCCACCTGGACCCTCAGCAGCAACTGACCTCTATGATGGGGTCAGAGACACAGCCACTCCCCCCATAGAAGAGCCAGGCACCACTGCTACCCTCATTAATGACCATACAAACGCCGATTGTTCACCAGTTGCCAGTAAAACGCCTGATAACAGACCACCATCCGACGTTGTCCCAACTAATGCAGCTGCCATCAGACCTGCTGATGACGTCAAGACTGGCCCTGATGGAGCCCCCCGGAAGAATGTATTTCAAAGAATCTGTAAATTCTTCCGCAGTGAAAAAGTGAGCGGCTTCAATCTTTAAATGCTGAAATAACTAATCAGCAATTATAAAATAAATGAGGACAGCAAAGAGACAGTTTATTCCAAGTCATTCTTGTGAGTTAAAGTTAGACCCAGGCTTGCATTTATAAGAATGACCACGAGACATCCCTGTGACAAACTTAACCCATTTCACCAACACAGTTCCAGGGTCACTTTAACTGCTGCCTGATCTCAAACCTGTTCTTTCAGTTTCAACTGCCAAAAAAAACTGGCTCGTGTTCAGGAGAACTGGTTTGAGAGCGCCACAGACACCTTTGCTGGTCTAGGACTTGGTATACACCCCCCCCCCCCCCCCCCCCCCCCCATCATTTCTCTCTCTCTCAACCCAACTGGTTAAGGCAGATGGCTGCCCACCATGAGTCTGGTTCTGTCGGAGGTTTCTTCCCATCAAAAGGGAGTTTCTCCTCTCCGCTACCGCCAAGTGCTTGCTCATGGTGGGAACTGTTGGGTTTCTCAGTCTTGGTTATGGGGTGGTAAATGATCTGGGCTTGATGTGAACAGCGCTGAATAATAAATAATAAAACAAAAGTAAAAATATGAACATATTATGTATTATTTTCATATATTTATTTTAATTTTATTAATTATCTTGAGAGTTTTGGGTATGAAAAATGCTTCCAAACTAATTTATGGAATAAAACAAAACTGTGTTTAAGTTGTAATTTAATTCTAAAGGTTTGCAATGACCAGGACAAATGTTGAAATTATTTGCAACCTGAATGCAGTCACAAGGTGTAACATTTCAGAACACAGTTACAAATTGCTTTATTGCTTTACAGTAAAAACAAGGAATAAAAGTGATAAAAACATGAAACTAAACCAAGATAAAAAAAAATGTAAACAATTACAGAAAATATCATCAGGTAAGAAGAAACCATGGCCATGACTTCACACCAGCCTATAGCTGTGTCTTGCTTCATGGACTGCATCTTTCGGAGGACACGGAGGAAGGCGGAACCGAAATAAGACGGTCTGGCCTACATAGGATTTTTGCTTCGCGTCACAAGCTGTGCCTGCCCTTACCGTTGCGTCACAAAGCATCGCTCTTGTTTCTGCACTGCTTGGTCGTATTTGAAGGAGTCTTCGAAATGGGACCGCCTAGTTGCACTGCTGTGATGCAATTGCTCTTCAAATGCAGCCGCCGAAGGATGCGGCACCTGGATTGAAATACGTCTTACATCAAAGAAAACATAAAGTGAGTGAGTTAGTCAGTACAATTTTCTCCTATGGAACCAAAAAAATGAAAACAAGTTGCCAGTCGTGTCAAAAGGTTCAGCACTGAGGACACCCTATGCATCAATTAGTGATCGTTTCAGTGCCACTGTTGATAAACAGCAACAGGCAGGGGCACTGTCTCAGTACCATCCCTTTTTACATAGGAATAACATAAACACTAGGGCTATGTATTGCCACTGATTTCCTGAATTGATTCGATTCCAATTCACAAGGTCCCATTTCAATTTGATATTGAATTAGTCAAAGATATTTCAGTTATAACATAAATTTTTCTTGGATATAAACAAGGTTCTCTGAGTAATACCGCTATAAATTGTTCCTTTATCCTGGTACATTATTAAAAACATTAATGCTTACATTATGAATGGACCCTAAAGCAGTTACATTAATGCTTTTTTCTATTCAACATGACCTACAGTTTAGACAGGCATCTCAAGAAATAATAGATTTTGGCTAATGTGTGTTGTTAACGTAGGCTACCCCAGTGCACCGGCTACAGTCTGTATGAACAGGTACACAGCATCTTTTTCTCATCTTGCTCATAGCTTTGCTTTTCCTACAGCTCTTCACTCTGTACACAGATTTTAAATCTGACATGCAGCCACACATCCGTCTTTAGACTTGTCGCTGACTTCATTGGGACCTCATCTGTCATTTCTTTGTTCCTCATTCAGAGATGTAGTGCTGTTCGTTTACGTGCTGGAGCACATGCGAAAGTGCACGCACATGGTTGAATAGCTGGTTTCAGAGGTTAAGTAACCACTGCTCCTACAATGACAAGTTTTAATTAATTTACTGACTTGTGTCAGCAACAGAAGCTGCATTGGAAACTTCCATTCAGAGAAGAAGGGATCAAGCTTAGCTAACAAGCTAGGCTATGAAAACGTTTCTAAGCTAACAAGCTAGGCTATGAAAACGTAGCTAAGCTAGCATGTCCAAGTGTAACAGACTGACTTTATCTGTGATGCATTTACACAGAACCATGACAAAGAAACTGTCATAGTCATTCTTATAAATGCAAGTCTTGTGAGAATGACCACCAGACAGCCCTGTGACAAACTCAACCTGTTTCACCAAGGCAGTTCTGGGGCCGGGTTGATCTGCTGCCTGATCTCAAACCAGTTCTTCGCGCTCCGACTGCCAAAAAACGTTTCTTGGTCAGGAGAACTGGTTTGAGGGCGGCACAGACACTTTGTTGGTCTAGAACTTGGTTACTTGGTTATGTCTTAGATATGGATCTAAAATGACTTAAAAAAAGAAGCATCCAGGGAGGATCCAGTTTAAAATTGGAGGGAAAATGTCAGTAGAAGGAGAAGAGCAGGTGGATGATTTTCAAAGCGCTACGCTGCAGGGTTGACAGAGAGATTTCACTAAAGTGAGTTAGTGCTGAAGATGGGCAGGATTCCACATTCTACATTTTCAGCAAGATGAATCAAGCGTACCTCAGGGTAGGGCTGAACGATTTGGGAAAATATCTAATTGCGATTTAATATGCTGTTATTTATTTATTTATTTATTTTTAGAGTTGCTTATCTCCTGTATTATTCAACAAACACAAGCAATAAATCATTCTATATTATGACATTATATATTATGACACAATATTAGGTAGATTAAAAATAATCAGTTCTTTCCTGTAGGCCAGGCCTATTTGTCATGATGAAATTAGATGATGCATGAATTGATATGAATGACATATTTTTATCTCACTACTTAAATCACAGTAGTATATCTACCGATTTGTTTAACTTACAGCCTTGTAAGCTTGTCAAATTGTCCGTAGTTATGCAGACATGGTTCTCTTCATAGATGTCCCAGCTGGTTGAAGTCTTCATTAATGAAATGCACCGCAAGACTCTGATAGGGCTCCGCTGTAGTAGCGAAAAACTCTGTTTTCAGCTCCGCTGCGACTCAACTTGTATTTTTTATATAGCTCCGGTATGGCAACCTTGATAAAATATGTGCGGGAGGGCATGTTGTACCGCTTATGCAGTTTATTTATCAAAGCTGAAAACCCAGGCTTGGCCACCGGGCTGAGAGGCATCGTATCTTTCTGCTAATGCCTGAGTAATTTCCCCATGCCGTTTTGAATTGTGCTCATATGGAGGTATGCTTTCAAACGTTTAGGTCAGTAATCTTTGTGGGTTGGTATTTGGATAACTTGACACACTAGTGGTCGGCATTTTAGCCATGCAATTATCGTACATGGCTTTGTTGTGCTGATACAGGTTAGTAGTGTGGCCCCGTGACGTAGCAAGGCAGGTCCTGCACAATACCTGACGCTGTGCAGCCTCTAAAGCCAAAATAGTTGCACACAACTGACGTACTGCTCCTCTTTGACACTGACGTTTCCGCAGTGCCAGGTTCTGTCGAGCCTGAGGCCATTATATAACAGGTCAAAGTGTAGCGTGCCAAGTTTTTGCTCCCTCTTTTAGCCGACTGCTCTGCTCTCGTTTGCAGGTCACGTGACCAAAGTGTATTCGCAGCCTTTGCAGTTAGAAAATCGCATTTTATCATATCGCGATACTATCGCAAAAGCAAATAATCATTCAGCCCTACCTCAGGGGGGTCAAACATGAGGCATTTGTAGTTAGCATTTTTTATTATGTTCTTTGGTGCAACCAGTTTTTAAAGAAAATGTTCTCACCCAAACAAACTGAACCAAAGGAGTGAACAGTGAAAATGGTGTAATGGATATAATAGAGTGTGAATGCACACCAAGACATGATGGATGAATAAAGCATTTTTGGCGGGGGTAGATTTCCTGTGGCTGAGTGCTGCCACAGCTTGAATGACTGTGGATCAAACTGCTCTGTATTGCTTGGGTTCCTCCAGAGATTCAGTATAACTGTAGGCCAGCGTGAATGTTGTTTAAGGGGCTGAAAACTCATTGACATTCTCAAGCAAGGCTTGGCACTGCAGCGTGCTACTTTCATGTGTGAGTGTCTATCAGTGTCTGTCTGTGTGTGTGTATATTCACAAATGTGTGTGTGCAGTATGGGCTAGCTGTTACCATAGTAACACAGTGTGTGACTCGCACATGTGGGGTGGGTACATGGGAGGGGGGAGTGGATGGGGTTTACAGGTTTGACAGAAAAAAGATAATCTGGGAACGGTAGTCCTGTAAATGGACTCCACAGCACACACACACACACACACACACACACACACACACATACGCACTCAGAGAAACATACACTCCACAGGCCTGTGTGTCTATTACTGACCCTTTAATGTGGTTGGAGACCTTGTCAACTATCTTTCATGTTGTGTCTTTAGCGTGTGTGTGGGTGTGTCACACATAATTTATGAATAGTGTGTTGTATATTCTATCAAATTGCTTTTAGACATGATTATTTTATCCATATAAAATAACAAAAAATGTATCGAAGAAATCTGTGGCATATTTTCATAAATAAATGGAATTGGCTTAGAAATTCTCCAGTGGAGCTCTGTGTGTGTGTGTGTGTGTGTGTGTGTGTGTGTGTGTGTGTGTGTGTGTGTGTGTGTGTGGCATGTGTCTCAGGCCAAGGAGACAAATGGTGCTTTACTGCCTGTGGCAGTTAACTTGTATGTGAGCCACCAGTTTTGGTGTATGTGTGTGTGTGTGTGTGTGAGAGAGAGAGAAAGAGAGAGAGAGAGAGAGAGAGAGAGTAATAGCAGATGCTCTCTCTGGTCTTGTAGACATGCTCCAATGCTGCTGCCATCTGGTTGGCTGAGTAGAGCTAAAGGCGGGATGGTGGTTGCTGTGAAATCATTGGCTGATGGGAAGGCTCAAGGCTCTAAGTCCACTTAAGACTGAGAGCAGAAAGAGAGAGAGAGGGACAGAGAGAGAGCTAGGAGGGCAGTTACAGGAATGAGGGGGGTCATGAAACAGGGGCGTTATGGCTTTGTCCACTCAAAAGGGCAGATGGAGAGAGCACTGCACTGGGAAAGTGCAGAGGGCAGTCATGCATTGACAGGAGGAGGATGGGTGGAATGAAAAACTAAAGGGAAATCCAAGAGGCTGTGGCAACAGGAATCAGAGTATTTTTTAAACTAAGTTGGAAGAAGCAGTCACAGAAGTGTCCTTGTGTCCGTTTTTAAAATATCTGGCTACTGTTGACTGATTGCTTTAAAGCCTTAATTGATTATCAAAGTACTGAATGATTTACTACCCTAAGACTGCACAGAAAAGAAGACTCCTCAGTGGACAGTTGGTGCCTCCCCTTCACTCACAGTCAGCAGGTTCTTGGTCATTGCAGGGTGAGATGGCAGCTCCTTTTCAGCTCCTGAAAAACCACTGATGTGTATTGTTCCTTCTTTAAATCCTGGTGTTTTTTACTTATACTGTTTAGAACTAAAATGATTACTCGCTGCCACCAGACACACACAACCAGGGCTTCATCAATGGGTAATAAAAAGGAGGAAGGCTTGTTGTGTTACACAGCCCAAAGGACTTTTTTCTGTTTCACAACTTTGAAATTCTGCAGCCAAACTCGTATGTCCACAAATTGCATGTTATACTTTTTCACTTCTGAGATCATACAGACTTTCAGAACTCCATTATTTTACCTACTGACCACTCGTCTGTTGTTGCTCTATGTACTTTGAAATGTGCCTTAAGGATAATTCCAGTTTATTACAACCTGGAACTTATTTTCAAAGTCTTGGCCATAGTGCGTATTGGTTATGATAACATCGCTTGCACAAAAGGGATTGCTGAGATCTGGGAGTAGATGAGTATTTCTAAAGCCTAAAGTCAGATAATAATATAGCTTTTAACAGGCTACTCCATCAATTTATTGTTGCACTTCTGTAAAGCTGGGGAAGTCACAAGAGACACAGTTTAAAAATAGTGGTCAAAATCTGTGCAGCGGAGGTCATCTGACTTCTTAGTTCTTATTATGGGTCCAAAATAATCCTGATGATGTCATCAGGGTTAGACCTTTACTTTAGCTTTGGAAAGTCCCTCCAGAGCACAAAATACATTATAAGGTGTAATATCACCTATCCCCATCTTAGCATGTCCATTGTGTACATCCATCACCATTTACTGTATTTTTGGCTCAGACCTAAATTGCTCATCAGTTTGCTGATATTTTAATGAACAATGATTATTACTAACATTTTGCGTGAGTGAGATAATCTTGCTCATAACTGTTGGCTTGTTTTCAACCTGTTCATCTGACCAACCAAGTTTCCAGCCGAGCTTGATGTTATTTTAGCAATGACACGTTCAAGTTTCCATAACTAATATAGAAATAAAGCTCAAACCCATGAAAATAAGACTAAAGCTAAAGTAAACCAAAATGATCCTTTAATAATAAACATTCATATAATTTAATGTAGATGTAGCTTTAACAATGAAGCTTAAAGATTCCATCACATAGTGTGTATTATAGCTTCTAGACAACAGAAAAACTGAAAATGAGAGGGCGAGTTGAGTGAAGCAGTGGTGACTGGTGCTCTTTAGGAGAGGTTATCTTTGGTCACACAGGCCTGCCTGTCTGTCTCCATCACATCAAACCACACAGACCCTGCTGAGCCACAGAGGGCTGGGAGATACTGTCATCCTTTTTATCCCCGTCTCTAATCCCTCTGTTTCTTTTTTCACGTCTTTTAAAAAGATTGTGATTGTTCATAGACTTTCCTTAATCTTGTTTTCTCTCGTGTGCTCTACCTCCTTTCCTACTTTCTTTCTCTCCTTGCCCTTCTTGCCAGTCATTGTTTATTTGGGACTTGTTAGTATGCTGAGCTCCCCCTTCCCTCCTTTGTAGTCTTTTATTTTATCTTCTGCTCCTCTGCTTTAAAACCTCATCCCCCAGTTTTCTTTCACCTTTGATCAATCTTTCTGCTCCCTCTCATTTCATCTCCTTGATGTCGGTTTCTACTTCTACATGTTTCATCTTCTCTAACCCAAGCTCTCTTTTTTTTTTACTTCTCTTTATTCTTGTATTCCCTGTTTCATCCATTGGCATTTGTTTTCTGTAGCTTTTAACCTTGATCTGATTTTTTTTTAAATTTTTTTTTTTTTGGAGCATTCAAAACCGAGCAGGTTTAAGTCGCCTTTTTCTTGGGCTTTAAAGCATCTTACACACTTGCTCTTTTAACACAAAGATTATGACTGTTGTAGAGCTGTTATCTCATGCATGCCATCAGTGTGGACAGAAAGGAGAAAGTAGGAGACAGTGCGCCACAAAGCTCATTGCATCTCCCTCTACAGAAAATTAATCAGCAACAATTTTCTAACACCCCAGCCCCCCCCCCCCCCAAAAAAAAAAATAACAATCACTGATTCTAGTTTGTAAAATGTGAATGTTTTTTGTTTTTTGTTGACTGTTGGTCGGACAAATCCAGCCATGTTCGACAATTTCCTCTAGAAATGAGGCATGATACATATTTTTCTCAGCGTTTTAGAGACTTTATTAAAAGATGAAAAATTATCTTATGAGTCTATTGAAAACAACTGTTAGTTGCAGCCCTTCTTGGTATTTGCCTTTGCTGACCAACCAGGATGTTTTCTCTGAAAAAGGTTGATGGTAATGTCCCTATAATGGTTTTAAAGGTCAGCCTCTGGTGTGTTGTGATTTGTTTTTTTTTTTCTTCAATCCAGTGTCATGGCACCAGACATTTAAAGAAAACTTTTTTATTAGGTATTGAACTTAATTTAGTTTCATAAGTCTTAAGTTTTTCCTTGTGTTGACCTTTGATCCTCTGATGGATTATTCTATGGTGCATAATGTTGTTACTACAGAATTTGATATTGTAATGTGAATGTACAATGATGTAATGTAGAGAATACAAGAGACTCAGTGTTACGAGTGTTCAGTATAAGCAGCACAGGGCAACTACGCCTTTGTCACGGGTAACACATTCTTCGTAGCATGAGTTGTGCAAATCATTGCTATAACAATGTCACACTCTATGGCAACAACAATAAAGCAAGGCTGTTTGTCTGGATAGGAATGTCAAGTTTATGTATTCCAGTTATGCCTCCTCAAGCCTTTTTTTTTCTCATGGCTAAGCAACAAAAGCAAACTCAGTCTTCACCATGTGCTCTAATAAACAGTGGCAGTTGGTGTCTCATTTGCTCAGCAGGAAGAGGCAACACAAGCAAGAAATCAAGGAAACCACACTGACCTATGATAGTCTCACTATATTCCTATACGAACAAAGGCATCTTGGCTGCATGTAATGTACCGTACACCTCAGTGTGTTGTGCTGGTTAAGACCAGGCACTCAAGCAATATTTCTCCTCACCGACAGTCCTCAGACAGAGATGTTTCAGGGTCACAAGCCTTTTCATCTTGATGAGTCAACAGGAGAGCTCCCTGTGTTCTTTGTCATTTCCTTGTTCTTGTCATTCAAAGTGTATATTTACAGCTACATACTCATTATTCTCTCTGTTCTGTCTGTCTCAGGCTCTCGCGTCTCACCGAGCTTACCTCTTGACGGCACGTATTCCCACCAAGGTAAGAGCAGCATCATAGTTTTATGTGAATTTTGTGCTGCACAGTCAGCACACTTTCTATGGACCACAAATAAAACATTTAAAAAAAACTGTACTAAAATATATAATAAGAGTATTATGTCAGCAAATGTTGTAAAATGTTTTCTCCTCCTCAGAAGTGACCTTAGAATAGTTTTGGAACTTCCTCCTACAGCCCCAACACAATCTTTGATTGACATCACAGTTGCATTGAAGGTTTTATACTTACTAACTATAAACTATAAACCAGTTTTGGTGATTGGTTCATGGTTTAATCTTCCTCTAAATTCCGTGTCCATTCTTTAACCTTAATTCTTTAAAGCTCCATTAGATTAACTTAAAAAAGCAAATTTATGTGTGTGTATTTGTTTAGATGTTAGTGTTTCACTGATTAGCAACTGTTTGCATGCCCCTGCAGCCCTCTTTTAGTCATTTCCCCAACTCACCCCTTTTGCTATAACTGTGATTTTGTGTGTAAATGTACATGTGTTTGTGTGTGTTGCATAGGCCATACAAAAGAGTAGATTAAAGCTAAAGTAGTAGCTCTGTGTGGCAGGTTATAGTGCAGTTTTTAGTTTTTTTTTAAACATTGAATCGCTTTGCCATATGCAGTACAGATGGCAGTTGTTAGCCCCATCAACAGCAATGAAACATCTGTCATCAGCTTTACCAGGATCGTTGTCACCACTACCACATAAAAACCAGCGGTGCAGTAACACGATGCAGATGTTCACTCAGACTTGTAGCAGCACCGGTCAAACAACTATCATTATCACTACTGCCATTATTAAACTTCACATCAGAGTCAGGTGCCTGTATTATAACCCCATTAGCTGGGTCTGGCCTGCTAGCTTTTGAAATTGGGCCCACAGCAAATGTAAATAACATCCTTTGCTGGGATGTTCATAATGAATGTACATAAAGAAATACCTGTTTGTAGACATTTCCATACGTGCAGGGGTCAGCGGTTAGTGTACAAATCACTTTGCTTTAAGAGTTTCAAAGTTCATTCTTGACCTTGGAAATAGCAGTTGGCAAAACCATATCACCTCATGGTCCATTTAGTAGTTGTTCTGGGGCCTTTCAGTCATAAAACATGATTTTCATCAACAGATCTTTTAAACAGCAACTTGTAATTCCACAGAGGTGGTGAGAAGTCTTTTAAAATGCAAAAACTGAACATCTGCAATTCCGTGATGAGCAAACTCCATCTGGTGATGATCATATGATATGATCAAAAGCTCCAGAACAGCTGCTAAATGAACTGTGATATGAGATTGTCATGTCAACTTTGCTGTATCATTTTTACAACCAGTGCGCAAACAACATATGTTGTTGTAAATATGAAAATGATGCTCTGTACAACTTTCATATTTGATCAGGATTTCTGCAATATTTATGTAAAGTGGTAGAAACACACTCACCAAAACATAAAGTTACAAAACCAAACAGTACTGTGATTGTATATGGAATATACAACAACAATACCTACATTAGCTGGACTGACGATCCCGCCCGCAATGAAAGAGTAGAACTTAAAAGTATTTTCCCCAACTCATGAGATCACATAACATCATATCTTGTACCAGGCCCAGGAAATACTTAATGGCAGCCATTCAAATAGATGCTTTCCAGTCAACAGGATGCCTCCAGGGACAGTTTAGGTGATTTATTGGTTGCTTGAAAACTGATTTATAGGTTTGCTGGGGGGGGGTCAAAGAGGCCATAAAGAACATTCAAGCTGACCCTGTTTTACATGACGTCATATGTTTCCAGTGTTATGAGCCATTTATTTACCTTGCTCTGCTGTTTTCTATTTGTGTGCTTTCCTCTGACCTGGAGGGATTAGACACTGGCTTCATGAAGAACTAACCTCTCTGCCCTACTGTCTGCTGTATATCTCACCCTGTCTCTGTCTCTGTTTTTCCACACTATCCTTTTCTTGGTCTAATTTTTTATACTTGTCTATTATATTTTCTCCTCTGTAATTTGGATATTACTCTTGTTTTAATCAAGAGAAGCTACTGTAGGTTACTTGATGCAACTTCTCAGAGTATTGGCAGTCAGGTCTTTCTATTGCAGCAGACCTCTATCACTTTCTGCTCTTAGCCAGATTATAGCCACAGATGACCTTTGCTCTCCTCTCCTTGTTTCCTTTTAAGCTGTTCATTGAGGTTTCTCACTCTTTTACCTTCTTTTTCAACTATCCAGATTACTTCCTTCTCTCTTCACCCCATTCACTCGCTATGTCTCTTTACCTTTATCCTCTTCCACTCACCACTGTGCCAAAGGTCGGCAGGGATAACCTATACAACATCTTAAATCCAGTTGAATCTGTTGGTTTTTATCTCAGAAGTAACCAGTGCAAGGTGTTCCCTCCAGGAACTCTCTGCAACTGAATATAATTATTGTTATCATTAATCACTTATCAGTACATAAATAGTGAAAATGCCTGATTTTAATTGCTTTATGTTGCATAGCAAAAGCAGCAAATTTGAGAAGTTGGAAAGGTATTCCAAATTTTCCTTGATAAATATTTTAAGGGATGAATCATTGTTACAGTTATCAATTCATTTCCTGTTAATCAAATTGCTGTTTAATTGGCTCCTAATTTTGGAACTAGCAAAAACGTACACAACCAAACTCTGTATCACTTAAGGATCTTTACGTGTTCATATTTCCACATTGCTACCAATAGTCCAAGTTCTGGGTGGGTTCTTGCTGCATCATGACATCCTTAAAAGATGAAGCCTGTTAACATCCGTAAGAAGCTGACTGTTACAGTATTTCTCCTTGTATTGATTTTTTTGATATCTATATCAGAGTGGACACCAGTCAACTGCAAATGAAGATTAGACTTTGCTCACTGTTCCAACACATGAACTATTGAATCTAGTCATCTGTAAAAATCTGTTTTTGTTGACAATTTTGGCTGTGTATGCTTCTAGCCTTCTGAATGCATTGGAGACATTGCATTTGTTTTATTGTATGTATGTAAAAGTGGAACCCTAGAGATGCATCTAAACACCCAAGAGAGCAATCTGTTGGTGGGGATTTTGTTAGTATTATTTTCCGAGCAGAGCCCAAGGCCTTAATGTTGAAGTGTTGTGTCGCATTAGCGGTAAACCTCAGTTAAACACTTACTGTGTATTCCTCTTCTCTCAGTAATAGTTGAAATCACCCCTCCAGCTCTCTCATGCACCTCTCAGTGGGTTTTCTGTGTGTGTGTGTGTGTGTGTGTGTGTGTGTGTGTGTGTGTGTGTGTGTGTGTGTGTGTGTGTGTGTCTGTGCGTCTCCAATTGATGGTTTGGCTCCTCTTTAGAAGCTGCAGGGCCTTACAGTCTGTCAGTGTCTCCTCCCAAACATCACACATGCTCTCTCTCTCACACACACATAAATTTTCATTCATATGTCCCTCCTTTCCTTGTCTACAGCCTATTGTTGCTGTACATTTTATATTCCTCTACACTCTTTATCCCTCTTTTGTCTCAGTTTAACATCAGAAGTAGGAGAGTGGGAGAGTTTATGTAACAAAAGATTGGACTGATCTTTTGTAATTTAGCTACCCAAGACACAACTTGAACAACAAAACATCTCATAGTAACCTTAAGTTACATTTGCTAGTAACTTTCTAACGTTCATGAACTGTGCCTCACTATATAAGAAATATGTTACAGATTACTGTTATAACTGACTATAGCAGCATCCTAATTGTTCAGTTATAATCAATCATAATGACTAAAACTACACATTGAATTTTTCATGAAAATAGTAAAAATAAAAAAGAGTGGATAAAGTTAAAGTGACAGATGGACAGTGAACGACTGAGTGAACGATGCAATTACTCAGGCTCCTCCTTGGTTCCTCCCCACACCTCTCAGCATGAAGCCTGCCATTGGCTAGACCTCAGATTTATCAGCAGGCACTCACTCATCAATGCCTGGTGCTCAGTTCAGTATGTATGCTATCATGGCAGTTACTGGATGTATGAATTGAACTGATTGACCCTTTCAAGTTAGGTTTGGACACTTCACACTGTAACATACAATACATAAATCAACAAAATATATACTATAGACTGCTGTTCCACTTGCACCACTCTATAAAATGTACGATGCTTGTACTGTACTACTGTACTAACCTGTCTATGGGGCTAGAACGGAGACAGTAACATTTTGACATTGAAATTCAAATTTGGTGTTGAAAACAAAACCTGGACTGAAAAAATAGATAATGGCATTGAAACACTTGTAATGTAAAACGTTGTATTGCCACTGGAAAGGTTCCACTGAAAAATAAAACACTGGCATATAAAAACAAAACAAACTACAATTACAATTTTATTATCTTATTTAATTTTGATGTTTTTTGTATTACGATGTGTTGTCTTCAATCAATCAGTCAGTCAATCAGATTTCTTCTCCATGTTTGTCCTTCTTCAGTGACAGGCTCCCAAACTGCAGGTAAGTCTGCTTATCTCTGTTGCTGTTTTTTTTGACAGGGAACCGGACTGAGTTAAAGTTAAATTTTAACAGTCGTTATGCTCTTTTAGCAAACGTCCATTGCAACAAAAGCTAACGTTAGTTAATACAACTCAGTTAGCTAACCTGTGCTTACTGGTCGCTGAGTCTCCCGTCCTCTCCTGTCTTTTGTTCAGCAGGAGATTGAGGCCAGTGCTATTGCTGCTGCACAAGGTCTCATCAACGTGCTAAAGCAAAATACTCAGCAGCCTCAAACCGCAGCACAGTAGAATTCAGTGCAAAATGAGCAGCAGACTTGGCTAAAACCCCAAAACAAACAGTGCAGTAGGAGATGGCCAGGTTTTGAACCACAGGTTTGCTAACTGACTAGTATTAGCTAATGTTTGCACTTGACCTCTGTCAAAACAGCATAACGTCTGTGAAAAAACAGCGGCAGAGAGAAACAGAAGACAGACATGAAGAAAAAATCTGAAGATTCACACTGAAACACCATAATACAAAGAAAAAAAGAAAAAAAGTTAAATAAGATAATAAGATTGTAGTTTTTTCGATGCTTGTGTTTTCCTGTTTTATTTTTCAGTGGAACCATTTTCGTGCCAATATTTATTTCAGTGTTTTTCAGCGCTGTTGTTTCCTTTTTCAGTTAAGGTTTTGTTTCCAATGTCAATTTTTATTTTTAATGCCAGAATTTATTTTTTCATGTTCTAGACCCATACCTGTGAGGTGTTTACACATTGAGGGTTCGCTGGATTAACATAAATAATTTCAGTTAATTACGTGTCATGTGTCAGACTTTACCGTCATACATGGAAGGTTGTGTAAAAAGACATAAGTAATAAACTGTTAATATTAACATTAACACACATCTATACTCTCAATATGACAAATTGTTCAGCAGTTCAGTTTTCGAAATCTACAGTAGACAGTGAAAAGACTCCTAAATTGACCCAGAACTTTAAAATAATTGGTAAGCAACTGCATTTATAAATGACTCTAACGAATTATAAAATTTATGAAAATGTGTCCAGATTAGTCTATCTAATAGACTTTTATAGCAGCTATTTTACCTGCTCCATCTGTAGTTTTAAGTTATTTCTGTTTCTACAAATTATTTGATCATGAGTGAATAACCACAAGCAACACTAAAATACAGTACATGCACATGCACGCACACACACACACACACACACACACATACACACACACACACACACACACACACACACACACACACACACTGCGCGCTCCAGTCAGACAGTAGACAGACAGTCTACTTATCCTCTCCCACCTC
Source organism: Seriola lalandi dorsalis (assembly GCF_002814215.2). Classification (NCBI taxonomy): domain Eukaryota; kingdom Metazoa; phylum Chordata; class Actinopteri; order Carangiformes; family Carangidae; genus Seriola; species Seriola lalandi. The sequence continues at coordinate 334,147 of NW_019524940.1, forward strand.
TCATCTCTGAGCCAAGCCTCAGGAACACAGTACCCACCTGGAATAGTCTGCCCTCTCTTCCTGGCCTGCCCTCAGGTGCTGGACTGTATGTGTGTGTTTGGTTGTGAGAGAAAAAGAAAAAGAGAGATGCAGAGACAGTGCAGGGAAATCATCTGCTCTGTATATAGTATCAGGAATTTGTATTCAACCCCCCCCCGGTCTCACATAAAAGAATCTTCTCCTCCTTTTTTGGTATGGAAAGGCAGGCTGCTGCTTTTCTTTGTTTGTCCTGAAATACGCTCTTGAAACAGGATACATTTTTCCTGAATTGTTTTAAAAAGGGTGTCTTGTGAATAAAAAAGTCATTTTTTTATTTACAGTATTTTCCAGTTTTTGTCAAAGCTGCATTCAACTCTTTCTCAATTCAAATAATCCATGGAGCGAATTGAAAACAGTGAAAAGGAAAAAAAATGCGTATTAGTTCTTTAGTGTTCTTTTTGTTACTGTAAATTATTCAGAACAAATGCAAGCAAACTGCATACTAAGGTGGTATACATTTCAAATGTATTCAGCATGTGGGCATTAAATACTGCTAGCTAAGTGAGACAGAGGAGCTGATTTAGTTAAAACAATGAAGTGACTGTATCTCAACTCTTGATCTTGGTTTTCATTTGAACCTACAAATGTGTCTAATGGTGCTTTGAAAAAACATGTGAATGTGTGAGTCAGTGAAGCAGTCTGCACAGGAGCCCAGAGAGAAACAAGGAATTACTGCATCCCTACCTGTTAATTATGGATCGACTCACTGTATTTTTACACAACATTCCTCAGTCAGAAAGTCACTGTACTAGACTGTTGTTATTGGCCACTGTAAGATCTCACACAAGCACACTAACACCACACTTACACATTCATTCATTCATTCATTCATTCAAATACTTACACCCATGTTCACACTAAAATATAAGCAGCTTTCCTTTCTCTGATAATTAGGTTAAATAATGTCAGTGTTTAGTAGACTGTCATGCATAATTTTTCTTGTAATGTGCCTCCATTAACTATATCACCCATTGATTTAATAGTGGCATTTTAAGTATTTTAATGGTGATTTCTGTGCTCTTTTTTAGGTGGAACACTCCTTTAATTATCTGGAGATCCAGGGGATCGCTTGTAACAAGCCTACTCAGGTACAGAACTGTAGTCCAAAAGCACGTTCGGACTAAATATTGAAGCAATAGCTAAACATTTTGGGAAATTAGCTTATTTGTGTCCTTGCCAAGTGTTGGATGAAAAGATCGATACCACTCTCATGTCTCATGCGTTAAGTATGGAGCTGGAGCTGGAGCCGGGACGCAATTAGCTTAGCGTAGCATAAAGACTGGAAGCAGGGGGAAGCGGCTAGCCTTGCTACCTCCAAACCCCCGTCCCTCCTGCCCCTCTACACCACGTAACTCTGCCTAACATCGTTGACTTTACATTTCTGTTAGTGTGCAGACTAAACAAATGAGATACAATGGCATATTCATTAAGTCTGGACAAGGCTAGGTTAGCTGCTTCCTAGCAGCTAACCTAGCCTTGCCAGTCTTTTCGGTAAGCTAGGCGTCAGCTAGCTCAAACTCCACACTCAGCGCATAGAAATAAGAGTGGTATCAATCTTCTCACCTAACTCTCCACAAGTAAGCAGGTAAGTGCATTTTTGTAATTATGCTGTTTTTATGCATTCAGGAGGATTGTTACCTGCGTGAGTACCTACATGAAACTAATTTACAATGACAGAAAAGCCAAGTAAAAAAAAAGACATAGAGGTCATGGTAGTTTTAAAACAGACAAAACTTGATGCTAAAACACTAACAACTAAAGCAGCATAGAGTAAAGGGTTATAATGTGATAAGAGTTCATTTCAGTTTGGTTCTTGAGAGCTACATTTTTCTAACAAATCCAATCAGAGGAATTCTCTATAAGGTTACCAGGTATTATTTTCACCTCAAATCCCTACTGTAAAGTAGCAGATCTATCAGTGGTACAGGGATCAACACTACTACTTTTGTGCATTAACTTGTCTCCAGTGAAAGGTCATGGTCAGCTACAGGACAGGTGCTCAGGATTCAGTGTCTTGTTTAGGGACACTTCGGCAGAGTGGATGTTTGCTGATACCCTCAAGTTTAAGGACAGTGGTTGTCATCACAGCAGACGCTTTAGTGAGTAAAGGAGACACAAAACTCAGAAGATGGCTGAGAACACATCACAAAGCCTTGTATAATCCTGAAAAAAAACTCATTAACATATGTGACACCAAAATCTCTCTGAGTTGGATGTTTCCCATCTGGAGAGAGCCTCAATTTGGCTTTTTGACCAGAGCTGGCTAGCTGTCAGTCTGCAGGATCTACCTACAAAATATGATAATCTGTCACAAACCACACTGTTCCTGCAGCGCAACCTCTCTCCCACTCATCTCAAGAGATTTCAGTCCTCTTAATATCTTGACTGATGGCCTCCTGTACCATCTAGGATTATGTTAATTTTGGCCTATAGAGGAGGCATATCTCACCTTACATCAGCATTTGCATAATTACGTCAAATGCTGAGATTGTTAGCTAGTCTTGGTAAATGTCATTAAATCTTCATTTTTACTTCATGCAAAGATGTGGGATGAAGATGTAGTTGAGTGGATAGAGGGCGTTATTCATATTATTTCTGGGTAAATTCAGTGGCTAGATACATAGAAGTACCTGGGGAGAAAAGTTGAATATCAAAAGGAAAGGAAGAACTATCCTTTTCCAGTAGATTTTTATTTTTTTGAAAGTAGACAGGCGTAGTGGATGGAAAAGTGTAAAGGAAAGAAAGATGACATTTTACAAACTAAATTAAGTATAACTGTGATTGAAGCAGGTGAAGTTACAACCATGCATGCCAGTGTGAATCACTGATCAATGTTGTGTTCTTTTAGCTGCTGATAGAGTACGAGCGTGGCTCCTTCTCTCTGAAGCTGCTCTCTTCAGATGAGGTTAATGAGGTCGTCGCTCACATAGGAAACTGCCTGCTGAGGATATGTCCTGGTCTACCGCCTAGGTGAGTTTAGCTTCTGTACGTGTGTACAAGAATTTATGCCTTTCTTTGTGGAGTTATTATGATGCTAATGTGCCTGTCAAGTCGTGTAGAGATTTGAACCAGTAATTAATTTCATTTTGCTGTTCTGTTGATTTTGCATGTCATTTGTGAACCTGATCTTTACATGTTTCACTTGGTTGAGGATAAGAGCTACAGAATACTGTATTTAATATCCAAAAAACCAGATACTTACAGGCATTGTAATGCGGATGTGAATCCCATTTGATATATTTTGGTGCGAACAGGAAGCATGAATATAAATGCAGAAATGAATACAGATGTAAAACCATAAACTTTTATAACCTCGTCTTGTGAACAGGACAAAGTCTTTGAGTTGACTGAGAGGCAGTCATTTGTTCTTCTGCGCTCCAATCAATTCTATGTTGCAAATGCTCTTTTTTTTTATTTTCCATCAAACATTAAGTTGTGTAGTTCAGTTAGCTTCATTTACCATTATTGGAGCACTCTGCAGTGCAGCGACTCCCTGATTGCTTGCTTGGTAAATGTCCATTGACAAGTAAGACAGCGAGAAATTAGCCTGGAGCTGCTTGATTGAAAATCTTTTAACGGGAGTGGAGGATATGTTTTTTAAAATTTCACCAGCTACAATATAGAAATGGAATGACTGAATTATGTTTTCATTCGTCTTCTTTTCTCAGCAAAGTGATGAAGAAGCTCTGCATGGAGCCTCCAGACAGGCTGACCTCTCTGCAGACTCTGTGGGAGAGCAACAAGCCTGCTGAACCTGGACCCTGTGGTAAGAAATCTGTGACTGTGTTTACTTTCTACAAAACATTTGCTCTAATGTATGTGTGATGTGTGCACAGAGTCAGTTATAGAGTGTTTAACATCAGTGCTATTGTAGTTTTACATAGTTAATTAAAGCAATCATAGTTTGTTTATACATTGATTTTAGTTTTAAGTTATGTGCATTTTTGTAGAATCTTTGCCCAAATTTCCTGTAAATTATTTTTTTTTTGTTGGGTTTTCCGTCTCTGTTGTGCAGGTGGGTTTTCTCAGATGTACAGATGTGTTTGTGACTGGTTGGGGTTGCCTTACAGAGAAGAGGTGCAGTGGGTGAGTATCATTTACATTCTTTTATGCAGTTGTACAGGATTGACAGATCCCGGTTCAGCTATGCTTCAGTGCTTTTGGCTGGGTGACATTAAACTGCATAAAGCCCTTTGATAAAAACGACAGCCACAACAGTGCATGAATATATATCTCTATATTTCTGAAGATCTTCTCCAAGCTCCTGCTTCTCTTCATCCAAAATGAAATGACTTCTTCTCTGCTGTGTATATTTCATCTGCTCTGTGCAATTTCTTGTTTGTATATGACTCATCAAGAGCGAGCAGATGCTTTTTTTAATAGCACACGTTTGTTAATATCAGCTGCGATTAATTGTTTCCTTTCCAGGATGTAGACACCATCTATTTGACACAAGACACCAGAGAACTAAATCTGCAGGACTTCAGCCATCTGGAAAACAGGTGAGACAAAATGTAACCATAAGATAAAGAGAAAAGATGAAGAGAAAACACAGATAAAGGCCACATGGTACCATACAAAAGAAACAAGAGGTATTGTACGTGTGACATGATTTATGTTGTAACGTAAAAATGCTGAAGTCACCACATAGTCGAAGGTGATACTGATGAAGAAGAATATTTTTTTCCAGCTATGACCTTTTGTCTCCTCCTCAGGGATCTGGTGGCCATAATAGCAGTCCTTGAGTTTAACCAGTGGTTCACCAAGCTCTCCACAAAGGACTACAAACTGGTCAGTCCCCGTTCTCGCCAACCTCTTCCCGTATGTCTCACTGTCTTCCAACCTCATTCCACGCTTGTCTGTTCGAACCACTGTCTCACGAACTCTGTCCTTTTAAACTAAACACACAGACTTCTCTGCAATCATATAAATAATAGGGCGTAGTGTGTCCCTTAACACCAAAGGCAATGAATAGGTTTTATTACCTCTTCCCATTCCAGTAGTTCTTTCACAGTACTTATATTAACCTTATATTACTATACATGTTTAATCATGATGCTGGATAAACGGTTAATGTTCGTTAATGCTGCCACAAAATGACAAAATAACTATATTTAATCTTGCTGTGTGTCTCTGTGGGTCTCTGTGTCTCTGTGTGTGTGTGTGTGTGTGTGAGTGAGAGAGTGTGAGAGAGTGTGAGAGAGTGTGTGAGAGTGTGTGAGTGTGTGAGTGTCCCTGCCTGTCTGTCAGATTCTTCTCTGTTCCTGTCACCTTTGTAAAGGTCCTGCTTCTCACTTCCTTACCACTCTACTCCTCACTGCAGTGTTTTCTGCGTTGTTGTCCAAAAGGCAGCCGACATTATTTATCTGACATTTAGGGCTGCAGCTAAAGTTTTTATTATTATTTATTAATCTGCTCATAAACCCAAATATATTCAGTTTCATGTCATAAAATAAATTAAATCAGCAAATATTCACATTTTAGGAGCTGGAACATAATTTTTGGCATTTTTTCTTAAAGATTACTGAAACAAATAATCGTCAACATCGTTTCAGGACAGTGTTCTGTTTATTGACTAACTGATTAAGCACCTAATTGTTTTAGCTGTTCTGACATGTTTTACTTGTTTATGCATTTTATTTCTGTTTTTGTCTCTTCCTATATTATATATTTATGGTATCTATCGCCTCTGTCCTTCTCTGTCTGTTAACTTTTCCATCTCTCCCTCTACTCTACCTTTGCCTAACAGTGTGTGTAGCTGTATGTTTCTGACTGTCCAGAATATCTCTCCTTTGTTTCTTCCACCTTCCCTCTTGTCTGTTGACTGAGGATCAGTCCAATGTTCTTGTGTGATAAGACTCTTAATCCTAACGAGACAAAGGGGCTCAATGTCTCAGGCTGCTGCCCCCCCTGCAGCACTCCATCACTAAATCTCTCGTCTTGACGCTTCGCTCAGTCTCACCAATTACCACACGCAGCTTCCTCAGTCCAAACAATTATCTCATGCCTCCGTCACAGACAATTCCTTTTGTATTGAATTTTAAAATCCTGCCCCTCCCCATGCTGTGCACATATCTAGTGACAAACCCTTACGCAGGCACATGTGCAGCCTGTGTCTAACATGTGTCTTTTCTATCGCAGGGTAGTGTGTATTATAATGGATGCATAGGGTTGTGTGTTAGTAAGGTTTGAGCGGATGCTTTTTCAGATGTTTTATAGAGTGTATTTTGGTGATGTTAGCCACAGATGCCACTGTTTGAACAGCGTCTGACTTGTGTTTGAGCCAGATCTATAAAGTGCGACAAAGTCTCCTCTGGGTGTTTTTAAGGAAAATATACTTCCCTTTTTTTCCTTTTTCCCCAAGTGTGCGTGTTTGCAGGTGATAACAGAGAAACTGGAGAAACAAAGGCCTCAGGGATGTGCTCTGGAGCATGATTTTGAATTTTTTTTTATCCTGTGCCAATGGGAACAATAACAAGTTAGAAAGAAGAAGTGGAACACAGAGGGAAAAAGAGAAAGTGTTGACAGCAAACGGAGCAGTGAGACAAAAACATGAAGGTCAGTGTAGAGGTCAGTGAGAGGGAGAGGTGTCAGATGAGTCGGGAAATTAGTCAGAAGGTGTTTGGCAAGAGAATTTAGATCTGACGAATGAAGGCAGAGTAGGAGACAGACACGCTTGGGAAACAAGTTTTTACTTTCCACAACCAGCAGTTAGTCAGTTGATGTTCCTGCCAAATCTATTGACATGCAAAAGTTCAACTCAAGGGCAACACTGCCCATCAGCCTGAACTATTGTATCCGTGCTGGTGAACCATACAGTCGCATTAGGAATATCTAAAAAGATATGTCTGCGGAGCATAAAAAACGAAGAAAAGAAAAAGTGAATGAAAGGGGGACGTGGAACATTAAATTCACAAGCCTCAGGCTTAAATCACAATCCAACTATCTCTACAAACAGATAAGGAATATCTCAATGCAGTGGACTGGATAATATAATACACATACACACACACACACACACACACACACACACACACACACACAACACACACACAGCCGGCTATCACAGCGAGGATTACGCTGCTCGTCCTCAGTTCAATCAAGCTGTTTGTGTCGTGGTGTATAATCAAGATGCAATCATTAATGAGAAAAGAGGAGAAGAAGAGGAAAAGACAGCAGAGATAAGAGGCCTTGCCTTCTGATCACCTCATGATCACACAGCGTGTGTGTGTGTGTGCGTGTGCGTGTGTGTAAAAGCGTGTGATATTTCAGCAGGACCTTGGGTCAGAGTAGCACAGCATGACAAGACTGTTATTTAATGAGTGGTAAATGGTGCAATAGACACGCTGCCAGTGTCACCCAGCAGTTTTGTTGTGAGTCTTGTGGAAAATACAGACCTCTTTGTGCGCCTCTCTGCCTCTCTGTAAGGCTGCAACCAACCGCTCTCTCTCTTCTTTTTCTCTATTTCATCCCTCACTACCCTCAAATCTCCTTTTTCTGTATTATGTCATCCCCCACTGCCCGCCATCATTCTTATTCCTCTTCTGTAATACTCACAGTTTCCCAGAGTAAACATGTGAACAACAGTCCCTTTCTTCTGTCTCTCCCTCTCGCTGTCTCTTTCTCTCTCCATTATCCCTCTCTCCTTTCCTCCCCTCTTTCTCTCCCCGTCGCTGTAGATAACAGTCTGGGACAAAGTCGCCAGTGTTTTGGCCTCACTGAGGCAGCTGGCTGAAAGAAACAGTCCCTCATAGCAGGAATGTCAATGACAAAGAATAACAACAACACAATGATCCACTAAAGTTCAGTTGTTACGATGGAAAATGTTTGTGTTGAGAGTCTGAGCAGATAATTAGAGATTTACTGTAACACTGTAGCAAAAGAGGAATGTGTGGGTGTGTATGTGTCTGGGTATGACACAGCACACAGTGAACTGGGTCAGCGAATATCTGGGCAGGGCACCGACATGGAACTGTTGAATTTTTAATTTTTATCTAAATATGAGTGCTTTTGCTTCCTCAACTCACCTCCTCTCCTGTGGTGTTGAGACCACAGAGGCGAGACAAGTTTCTCCCTCTTAAGTGTCCAGACTCTGCTCTCCCCAGTCTCTCCTTGTCACGCATAAATGCTCTTTAAGTGGAAGAGATGGAATTTACTGCTGCTTTTTTATTTTTTTTATTTTACATGCCACAGTACAGCTTTAATTAGCATCAATGAACAGCTTCCCATAGTGGTTTCACCGCATTTTGCACAGGAACACTTGCGGGAACATCATGTGTCCCAAAAGTAAATTTCTGTGTTAGTCACATGACCTTGAAAGTTTCAGTACAAGGTTTACTGTTCCCGATAAAATAGGAACGTAAGCCTCAGAGCTGGTTCAGTTAATTAGTATCTTTTTTATACGTTTAATCAAAAGTGATGAAGAAAAGCACTAAATGGATCAGTGAGATAAGACTGCCGCTGCTCAGCTGTGAATGTGAGATGCATAATATGTAAGACTGTGTCTGTTTCTCACCTTTCATATCACTCATACATCTGCTATTTTATAGAGAACACAAAAATGGTAAATTTTCTTTTCTCTATGTGTGCATGTTTATTTTTCCTTATTTTAATTCATTATTACCCACAAATGTATGTGTAACTCAAGTTTAACTTGCATCTGTTTCGTGTGTGTGTGTCTCCAGTCTGCAGATGTGTGTGAGCAGATCCTCAGGGTGGTATCTCGATCCAGTCGACTGGAAGAGTTGGTTCTGGACAACGCAGGACTCAAAACGTAAGTTCATGCAAGCTATTAAAATCGCACTTCAATGATTTAACACGTCGAGGTCAACTTACTTGTAACGAGGATCACCACTCAGCATGTGAAACCTGCGGCAGAGCTCCATCAAGCGCGAGAAAAGTATATGTACTTATATATAAGTACTAGCACTAGTACTAGTATATATTTCAACTTGAGCTCAATTGCAGACGGTACCCTGCATCATGGGAAATGTAGTATTCAGGCTTTTTGGAGATGAATCCATTCTAGTGACTAAATTAAAAGTTGCGTCAATCTATCAATCAAAGTCTCCTAACTTTCTGACAGTGCAATTCTAAATTGCAAGATTTTGAAATAAAATGTGAAACTGTACTGTCTGACATTTGATTTAATTTCATATAATATTGAAGATCTTTTTAATAAAACAATTGATTAAATATCAAAGCAATAGAAAACTTTGTAACCAAAGTAAATGTTGCACATTTATAGATATTGTCAGGATAACAAAATTCAGACTTTTAAGCCAATATGAAGTTGCAATGGTAAAAATGTTCTGTACATATATAGACTTATACAACTGCAGCAGCTCTGCAGAGGACTATGTTCTATGAGAGGAATGGTTCTATATTGCACTTCTGGTCCAGCTTTGTTGTTCGTCTCAGTGCTGACATGCTGGATTGCTTGATGCTGTTTCTGTTTATTTAGCTGTTAAAAAGATTTTAGTCTTGCAAAACACATTTTATAGCTATTTTTACAAATTACACAAAGAAATTCAGTGCTAATGTACCTATATTCAGCCTTGCTTCTGGGTATGGCTGGGTTTAGATAGTTATGTTGCCAAAGCACTTTGATAAGTTGCACATGTACAGCACATTGGTCATACACACATTATGGATATGCTCTTTGTCACTCAACAGTGATTTTGCCCAGAAGCTAGCTGCTGCCCTGGCCCACAACCCCAGCTCAGGACTCACCAACATTAATCTTGCCAACAATCCGCTGGAGGACAGAGGTATGATACCTGCTCTAATCTAGTCTAATGTACTCATCTCTGGTCTGTTATACTCCCCTCTGTAATTTATTCTCAACGGCTGGTCGAGAATCCCAACGGTTTCTTTTATCTCCCGTATGACTGTACTGAAATTTGCAATGTTACAGCAGCAAAGTGGGCAGTACAAAGAAAGAAAAACTGTGAATAAACAATATCAAGTACTTAAAAAAGATAAAAAATATTATAATATAGTTTGTACAATTAAGCATTTAATATCACAAAAACAGGAAAATAGCAGTAGATAAGTGATATTGCACAGATAGTGAATTAAATTATTGCACATGGTGATTTGTCAGTCTGTTGGTTTGTATGATCTACTAGCATGAGTAAGAAAGTCAGTTATGGATATCATGTGTGAAAAGTAATTCTCCTAAAGTGAAATATTGAATCCATAAAACGTCAATCAATAGTCAGGTATCACATGCCAAGTTTAAAATGCAAAACATTTTTTATTTGGCACTGAATATGTACTGTACCAGTCCGTCAGAGGTGTTAGGTATGTTAATATACAGTATATTCAGTTTAGGTTCCCTTGATACAGTGCAGAGAGTGCAACAGGTTTAATGTTTCATCGCCTCTAGCCTAAGGCCTGTTATTCTATCCAGGACACATAAATTAAAGATACATTCAGGCAGTCGCATGTAAACATACAACACCACAATGATCTTTTCATTTTAAGAATAATATCATATTTACTGTCATTTTGACTTCATCATTTGGCCTTGATAGATCTTTATATATTCATCTTTTCAGGTGTTTTTTTCAAGTGAAGCTGTTTTACCTGTTTACTAGTTACTGTGGCTGATTACATACTGCAGATATTTTACTGGAGCAAAAGGAGGCTCCTTCTCCAAAACAAACATAAGAAAATAATTAAAGGGATAAATTCAGCCACATTGTTGTTTCCCCCTTGAGATTTGTGTGTATTGTTATCTGTTTTAATTTCAAGCAGGATTTGTCAGTGCTAAATCAATGCTGCAACCTGTTTTAAAATGAGGCTGGATTTTAATGAAAGAATGAAAGAAAGAAGTCAGATGAGGACATACACTGTTGAATAAATGTGCAAAGTAGTTTTGCATTTAGAGGTGAGAAGTTATAATAGCAATAGTCACGCTGGCTGTCAATGAATGAAGCTACAGCAGCCCCATGGGAGAGAAGTGACATCGTCTCTCTGTTTCCCCTCTCCTGCTGCAGGTATCTCCTCCCTGGGTTCTCAGTTTGCCAAACTTCGAATGGGACTAAAGCATTTAAACTTTTCCAAAACCTCACTATCACCCAAAGGTATGTGCTGTCTTCCCCTGTCATTTGTTACAAGTAAAGCTGCTCAAACTGGTGAATGGTAAATAAAAACTTGGGAGAATCTGAGATAAAGTTGGTTGATTTTATTTAAAAAATAATATGTAAATGCTGCTTTGTGATCAGCTGGCTTTTTACAGGCTCTGCGATCTCATGCAATTCACATGTTCCACTAATCTGATCACACCTAACACTGGGATGCAAATGACACTTAATTATTGCACTATTACCACTGAGTGTGGGGTGGGGTGGGGGATGGGGGGGTGGGGGTGGATTATCAATGTGTGAGTGCACAAAGCCAGTCTAAACAATATGCATGTTTTCATTTGCATAAATGTTATTCAGTAGATCACTTTCCTTCAGTCACCAGAACCACAACTTCTTGGCATTGTGAAAAAATCCTTCTGCACTAATGTCCTTAAATGAAATGCCGTGAAGTTGGTTGTGCAGAGGCTATTCTGGCAGATAAAAAATAAAAACTGCATAATTTCCAGATTAAATGTGGCTGTTGTCACTTGCAGGTAAAAATTTCCTCTTGGTTGTCATCCAAAGTGCTGCAGCACCAGGCACCATCTGTAGGGACTCACTGTAAACATGCTCTGCTCTCAGGCAATCAATGAAGAGCTATCATATTCCTCAGTGTAGGGTTGGTGAGAGGGCTGCGCTGTTTTAACTGAGCCCTGCTCGTCTCGCTAAAGGCCCGATCCATAATCCAAACCCCCAAAAGCCCCCAATGCTCAGAGCAGATGTAGAGGATTGAGGACATTTTATTCTTTTTTTAACACTGATATTTTTTTTTTGATGTAGCTTGTAATTCAGCTGTTTGAATTTTAGTTTCAGCTGAATGTAACTTGAGTAAGTTGAATCCTTTGCATTTGATATGAAAATCTTGAATACAACAAATATTCCTTTTCTTAATCATCTTTATTTTTTCCTGTGTGTTTCTTTCATTTTTCCTTTATTGCATCTCTTTTCATCTGTATCTCTTAATCAAATCAGTCACCCGACTGTCACGCCTTCATTCACAGAGTCAGAGTCAGGACTTTATTAAAAGTGCAAGTTCAGTGTGTCAGCCATGTGATAGATGTTACACGGGTTAACACATTTTATCAGTTGTATGTCAAAATACAGCTCGTAATGTGGCTGCTCAGAGCTTCATTTTACATCATTATTAATTACAGATTCCTGCTTTTATTAATTTAATGTTCATAAATTATCTTATGACATTTAAAAACTGTTTTTAAGAATATATAAAACAGCTCAACATAGCGTGACACAGCCAAAGGCGTAGCATAACATTTACACGACCATGAGAAGGCCTTCTCTTTTCACTTTTCCATGCATTCACTCTGCATTCTGCTCCTGTTCTTTCCTGTCTTCACCCACTTCTCATTTCCTCTGCTATTTCCTTCAATATGCTGTCAAGACATCAGGGGGAGACTTGAGGGTTGAGATAATGCTGACACTGTGTGTGCATGTGTGTGTGTGTGTGTGTGTGTGTGTGTGTGTGTGTGTGTGTGTGTGTGTGTGTTGTAGGGGTGAACAGCCTTTGCCAGTCACTGAGTGCCAACCCGTCCATCCCCAGCAGCCTGGTCCATCTGGACCTCTCAGGGAATATCCTCCGAGGAGACGACATGCAGGTACATACGCACAAACACACACAGTTTCTAATCCTTCTCAGAGCTGGTATCAATAACGCTTAATTGATTGAAACAGTTCAGTGCAGTAGATATGGGGAGGCCTTTTCAGACCGTTATAAATCAGTTAGCAAGTCACTCTGTAGCAGAGCATCAACTTGGGACATTCAACGTCTGTTCAGAGCACAGATACTGAGATGTGGGAGAAACTCTTTACTGTGGCGTTACAAATCAGAATCCAGTCTAGCACACACAATCACACCTATCGCAGGGATTTACTGTATTTGTAGCTGGACAATAAATCATGATATATACAAGCATCAAGGTTAGTATTATGGGAATCATGCTTATTCACTTTCTTAGCAAGAGTTAGATGAAAAGATCAATACCACTCTCACATCTGTTCAGTAAATATGATCTGGCCTACATGCAGCACAAGAACTGGAAGCAGGGGAAACAGCTTCTACAGATCACTGAGTAAAGGGGGGAGCTTTGTAGGTGCTGGTAGGCAGTCTTTGTTACCTGACAGAGCTAAGCTAGTTCTTTCCCCCTTTTTCCCCTCTTAGCTCTAGCTTAGCTAGATTCATATTTACTGCACAGACACACCAATCAAGTCAGTCCAACTCTAGGCAAGAAAGTGAAACAATGTATTAACCAAAATGTAGAGTCCTTTAATTTGTCTGCAGGAAAACTACGGGAAAACATTTACTCCTATTACTAGATGAAGCTGGATTTCCAAATACGGAAATGAATAATGTCTTTTGTACTACACTATATGGAATAAGCCAGTTTGTCTGAGAGACAGAATCTCAGTTTTTCTTTAAAAAGAGCATCTAGCAACTGATTGAAAAGATCTGGTGACGTATGAAATGATAAGAGGTTTGATGTGGGAAATCAGAAATGATGGAGAGGCAGGAAAGGTATGAATGAAAATTGATGAGGAAAGAGGAGACAGATGGTAGAAACTCAAAAGTAGGAGAATAAATCAGAAACAGTAATCTACAGCAGCACATGAGAAGTGCTTTCTCACTATGGTCAACAACACAGCAGTCGACTAACATACTTTACAGATGAATGGTTACGCCCCTCTACATTAACGCGGTCTCATCTTCTGTTTTGTAACGCTCTGTGCTGTGGTTTGTTTGATGCTCTTTTTTCTAGCATTTCTGCCACTTCCTTGGTCAACCCAACAGCCTGGTAACCCTTGACCTCTCCAACACTGACTGCTCATTGGACCAGGTGAGTCGGGAGGCACCCACTGATATGATAATCCCACCTGGTGCTCAGAGGGAATAAATGAGTAAAGAGATACAGTTTTATAATAGTGAGACCCCTACGAATGAGTCCCTAAATAAACAGCCTGCAACTAGGGTTATATCTCATTATACTGCATTGTAAGATGAAGTGCCAGCCATTAACATCTGTGTTGCAGCGAATGTAATCCAATTTTATACACCCACTCAATCTGAGTTGTTGTCTGCTGCTTGTGTAGTTGTCAGAATACTGTGTGTGATATATTGATGTGGGTCTGAGAGCCAGTACAGCTTATTGATTAGTCTGAGATGTAGCCAGCTGTCAGCCTGTCATTGAAGATATTGATTAGCTCTGAAATCATATTCTGTCGCTCTCACGTGCAGCCACATATAAACACATTTGCAGACATGTATACACGCAACAGGGTTGGAAGGTGCAAAAAAAAAAGTAATTGATATTAAAATTTTCAAAATAAGGATTTAAACTGTCTCAATACTTGAGACAGTTTATACAGTTGAGATGTTACAGTGACACATTGCGTGTGTATTCCAGGTTTGCTCTGCTCTGCTGCGAGGTTCGGTCCAACACCTCTCTGTTCTCAACGTGTCAAAGAGCATCTTCCCTCACAGGTGAGAACTCATCTGAGTTTTACCACCAGGTACCTGATGATGAAGAGGAAAATTCTTTTGTTGTTTAGTTTCGTTCCTCCAAGGTTTATCGATCAAGAGTACATTTTGCATGACTTTTGCATGCTTTAACTGAAGGCAGACAGTTGCACAATAGGAGATTAACAATAAAAAAGTGTGATATAATAAAAACAAACAGTGTAATATAAGTAATAAACAAGGCAACTACAGTAGGAATTCACTTAAAGAATTGGTCAAACAGCTACAAAAGTACAGCTGTGGTTATGATAGCGTTAAAGAAGAGATTTTAAAAATGAGTCACCTCGGTGAAATTAAAGGAGAAGCCCAATTGAACTGTCTTCTCACTCCTAAACAGTTCAATTCTTAATTTTTAGCAAGAAAAAGATCTCTTTGTTTTAATATGAAATTTATACAAAGACATCTCACATCATGTGAGTGATGGGAGATTGGCTTTTGTCCATAACCCATCAACCAGTTTCTTGCTGTGTTTACAGTAAGTTGCTTATACAGCATCTATCCAGGGCTAGTCAAGCTTAATGTAGGACTTTGCCCTAAAATTCAGATTTGACCAGACATGACCGTGAGCTCTAACCATGTAGTCTGTATGTTGGTGTGTGACACCTGCTGGTGACAACATGCTATTACAGACAAGATAAAATACAGGATCAGGACGACAAGTGTGTGCGTACGTGTGTGTGCTTGTGCATTTGTTGAGTTTGTAGATGTGCAAGATTCAAGACTGTTTAAATTTCAGTGCCTGTGTGTGTGTGTGTGTGTGTGTGTGTGTGTGTGTGTATAACAGATGGGTGATGGGTGGAGTTATCTTCCCATTATTATCTCTCTTTCCAGTCTGTCTCTAGGGAGTTGAGGACTTCATCAAGGGAAGAGGGGGGCAGAAGATAGGGATGGGTGGGGGGTGGGGGCAGAGAAAAGGTGAGAGAGTAGGGGGAGAGGAGGAGAGGATGTGAGTGTAGTAGCAGTGGAGGGAAGAAAAAGAATTGAGAGTGGAGAATGTGAGTGCACATACTGGCAGAGGTGGGAGAGGGTTATTGTACATCTGGGACCTAAACTGATTCTGCCTTTTTGAAAATCCCCTCTGTTCCCTTTTTGTGCAGTTAAAACGATTTCTTGAAGAGTAGATAAAACCTAAAATGGGTCACGGGCTTTTAGGCCATGGCAAGAGTAATAAAAGCTTAATGTTTGCCTGAATCTCAGGTCAGCTTAAGGAACTTCATCATTGAGGCTTGTATGGTATTAGATCAAAAAAAGCCTTAAAAATTGCTTGTAAAGTTGATAATCGGTGTATCCGTCTAATATGATTTTATTTCCTCCTCTTTCAGTAGGAAAGGCAAAGAGGTGCCGCCATCATTCAAGCATTTCTTCAGCAGTGCCATGTCTCTCAGCTCCATCAACGTGTCAGGAACCAAGCTGCCACCAGAGGCCCTCAAGTGAGACAACAATTCATTCACATTTAATGTGTCTGTGAGGAGAAGCTTCTTGTGTCCCACATTCTCTGTGATCATACACTTTGTTCTTGTTCCTCCTCTTATTTTACTACCTATGTCATCATTTAAAGCTTTTAAAGGTACAGAAAAAATAAACCTTTATCACAGCGAGCAGCCGCTACAGCTCTGACTAACTGTGACACTGAACCTTTTTTTCTTACTTAAAGTAAAATTACTATTGTTTTGAGAACAAATAGTCACAAATTTGACAAAACAGAACAAAATATAACTCATCCATAGAAACGTGGATGTACACATGCATTACACATGTACTCTACTAACACTTAGTGTCATGATAAAAAGCTGAATTATATTGCTGAATACCTTTCACTTTTTTCATTTTAACTGCCTGTAATAATACTGTTTTAGGGCACTCCTGCTTGGTCTGGCCAGTAACCCCAATCTGAAGGACGTATCTCTAGACCTCAGCTGCTGCGAGGTGAGATCCGCAGAGATACACTGCACATCATTTTCCATCATAAATCATTTGATTAAAAGTCAAGATATCATTTTACAATGTGTCCATTTGTGCCTGGCTCATGATGGATCATTCCCTTGTGGCTTCTCAGTGGATTTTTACTCTTTCGGCAGGGTTCATTCGTTCATATTGAGGAGTTGGGGGACCGGGGGGGTGGGGTGTCTCTATGCATACTCAAAATCCAGATCAAAGCCTTTCTAGTTTTGCAATGCAGCTTGTCAATGTGTGCAAGGCAAGCAGGAATCTGAGAACTTTTCCAAACCATGTTCAAAATGAATATGAAATTATGTGAATGATATGAACACACTTCTAAAATCAAATTTTAATGTGACAAGTTAAATCCCCTGACCTTCATTAGAGATGACTTAAGTGTAGAGGAGCTTAGAACTAAGGATCCCGCAGCTTCTAGTGGATTTTAGGGTGACACTGGTTTTGTTTGATTCCTGTTTCTAGTATTAGTAGCGTTGGTGTAGGTGCTCTTCTCAGATAAAGTTTTAAGTGTGGTTTTTTTTTTTTTATAGTTTGGAGGCAATATTCATCCAATGCAAGCTTTTTAGGATCCACTCCAAAACCCTCTGACAGGCCAGTGACGCTGTTAAGAGGCTGTATAATGGAATACTTGGCAGAGATGAACACAGAGAGGGAAGGGCAAAGTTGGGGGGGGGGGGGGGGGTGTTCAGTTTCTCTCTCTAATTGTTTCATCATAACTCTCTCACACGCACAGACGCACACCAGCTCGTCGCCCTACATCCCTGCTCAAACAGATAAAGACAGCTTGCTGCAGATTCAATGGGATTGCTAAAGATAACACATGAATACAAATTACACAGGAAATCCAATTCCAGATTCCCATAGAAATCTTCGCAAACTGAAGCTGCGGGGGGGGGGAGAGATACGTTCTGTCCTTTTTCAAAGCCTTAATGAACCGTTTGGTGGAGACAGCCCAGAACTGTGCCTTGAGTGGGTTGACAGCGTACAAAATAAGGACTCCCTGTTGAGTGTGTTTGTGTAATTGCGTGCGCCTTTGATGTGTGTGTGTGTGTGTGTGTGTGTATGTGGGTGGGTGGGTGTGGGTGTGTGTGAATAGAACAGTGATCATTAAGCATCTGTGAGTTTTGTTGTTGGTAATTGTTGGCTTGGTCTGACATGCTGTTCTTTCCCCCTAATGCCTCTGTAAGCTTGGCCATTGTGTAAGTACTAATGTACTGACTCTTAATAATTAACATTTCATTCTTCCTTATTTTTATTTGCACGTCTGTTTTGGCAGATACTTTTTTTCCCCGCTGATCTTGTTCTTCTCTGGGTCCATTTTTACACAGTATTTCACTAGGAAGGAAATGATTAAATTTACAAGTAACAGTTGCAGCTGCAGTTGTTCTGGATGATCTGTGTTGTTATTTGCCATTATCATGTTAATCATCTAATACCACAAGTTTCTCTTCATACTGTAAAACTGTCCGACACATTTCCATCTTTAGTTGCATGTTTCACCTAAAGAATCTTGTGCATACAGGTTCATAGATCCTTGAATGTTGTTTTGTTGAATTTGCACAGTGGAGGAAGAAGAAGAGGTCAAGCCTCCACTGTGCATCAACTTTGCAGTCAGTGTTGGAGTTTGTCTTGTTCCAACAATAGTGCAGCAAGCAGTTGAAGAATTGCAGTTTTACAGAGGTTACTTACAGTGAGATAGACTGTTCTACATTGTGTCTGATGTACCTTACCCCCCGTCTTTACAGCTGCGGTCAGGAGGTTCTCAGATCCTTGAAGGTTGTATTGCTGAGATCCCAAACATCTCCAGCCTAGATATCTCTGACAATGGTGAGATGGCAGCTTCCATGCATATTGTAGCATGTATTTAATGAGCTTTTCAAACCTAATTAACTCTAAAGCTGTGGAAACCCAGCTAACAAAAATCAACCTTATTTTCATAATTTCTAACCTATTTCTGTACCCGCAGGCCTGGACTCAGACCTGTCCACTCTGCTGGTGTGGTTGGCCAAGAACCGCTCCATCAGACACCTCTCTCTGGGCAAGAACTTCAACAACATAAAGTCAAAGTAAGAATACAGGGCAGGAGGAGAGGGTGCACACACAGTGGACACGTACAGTATGCGGCTATGAGAGACACCTTAGTGGTTAGTCCTGGGATTGGTTTGGTTGTGGTTTGAACGATTTGGCTTGGTCTGTTGTGGATAACAAAAGACCATGTCATTACATGCCCGTCAGTGGGCCAAAAAAAAACAGCTAACATCAAACAATAAAATTCAGAGATTTTCTAGACTTGAGCATTTTTCAAAAGATTGTTCTCTCTCTGTGAGTATCATTTTCATCACGTGGATTCTCTTCAGTTTCTCATCCTGTCTTTGCTCTACGTTATTTAGAAACCTCGCTCCGGTGCTGGACTGTCTGGTTCACATGATTCAAGAGGAGGAGTCGGTGAGTTTTTAATTTCCTTCTACTGTATGTTTTGCTTTGTCAGGAGCTCTAGCCTATTGTTAACAGAGTGCGTCCTCCAAACAGATGCCTCAGGTCCAAATCCTGTATCAGCGAGCATCTAACCGGCTGAAGCAAATTACTGAATCTCCACCAGCTACTCTACAGCTGACCTCCAACCTCCCCAGTGGAGGGTGGTGCGAATAGAATTTACTTGCGTTGATCAAATTGATGGAAAACCATGTGCTACACACAACACTTGGGTATAACTTTTTGTTAAATCTAATCTATGTCATTTAATTAGTTTTAAAGTGGTAGTAAAAGTGAGTTGTGGGTGGGTTATTGCACTACAAAGGGAAACCACCAAAGTATAGTACGCCAGAGCTCATGGGATTATGACCCAAGTATTTAAACTAAGTACCATAACTTTTTATTATGCTCATGAAAACCATCTCTGCTCGATCCAGGGTGTCGATCAATATCTAATGGGGTATTATATAGACATTAAAAGATGCTGGGTAAGTGGTCATTTTCTTCCATAGCTTTTTCAGAAAAACCTGAAGCGAAAACAAAGCAATCTCCAGCTTCAAGCCATTTCCCCTCCTTCCCGTCCCTCAATCCATCTCGCTCCTTTTATCTCTCTCTCCATCATGGGAGGTGTAACAAATTTTGCCCCAGTGCCTGCCTCTCTTTGTCTCCCACAGTGCTGGATGTGCTAGATTGATGGTCCTATTGAGCTGCTCTGTGCTGGATTGGTCTCTTGGTGCTTGTAGTCTGTTTTTGTGTGCGTGTGTGTATGTGCGTGTGTGTGTGTGTGTGTGTGTGTGTGTGTGTGTGTGTTATTATGTGCATAAGAAGATGGAGCATGTGTATGAGCTGGTTATCTGGCTGTGCAGGTGAACACTGGAATACAAAGAAAGAAGGAAAGGAGGGAGAAACTTAATGGATGGATGGTGAAAAAAGAGGTTAAAAGTGGTGGGTCAAAGGATGTATAAATGGCAGATAGGGAGGAAATGAAAATGAAGGTGGAAGGAATTGAAGTTTTTTGTAATATGCACAGGACAGCTGATCTCAGAAGGGTTTTTTTCTTAAGAAGTTCAGAGTGCAGAGGTTTGTTTAGAGCAGAGGCCTGGGAGTAGTATCTCTAAGGTGCACAGTGTGTTAAATGAAGGCCTGTAGCGAGACTGTAAGTTTCAAATTTTATTCAGTAGTACACCCTGACCTTTTTTCGCCGTGTGTATCCCGGAAAACATGCATAAACACACATACAGAGTGTGAGAGACACACACACACACACACACAGCTCCAGGCAGCACATTTACCCTGTTGTGTTTCTGTGTCCGGGCGTGAGTCCAGACAGTTAGACCTGGCATAGCTCTTAACTGCCAGAATATAAACAGATAAACAAAAAACAAACTCTATTCTGTGTTTTATCAGTGAGAAGGTGTCTGCTTCACTAATTCACCAGGATCAGTCTTCATAAATTAATGAAGATCTTAATGAGAATTCACAGAGCGCCTTAAAAGAATAAAACCCCTGGTGGAATAGAGATATCAAAGAGTAATTAACAATGCTGTAGCAGAGTAAAAACCTAAATGAGAACCACATTGTTCTACTTGCAGAAAGGGCTGTGATAAACAAATAACACGGTGCATATTTATTCCATATACAAACTTTATACAAAGCCCAAGAGAAAACATAATGTAATTATCAGCCCATGCTTGTGAATGTTAGCAGCTAGAGAAGAAGATATAGAAGAGGAGAAGAGCATCTGAAGGAAAAATTAACAGAAGAACAACAGCACAGCCCCACTTTTTCCTGCCAGACAGTGATAATAACAATTCTTAAGTGTTTTATATAGAATAATCAGTAGTAGCGTACCATCTTCCCTTTTGCAGAACCAGTGCAGACTGTAGTGGAGAGATAGGATATTATATTGCTGAACACACACTGCAGTACACACGAGTTTCATCACAATATTAAACACAATTCATCATTTTACGGACAGACATTAAATGGGTTAATTTGTCTGTGGTAAAAGGTCACTTTTATTTGCATGTCTTGGGTTACAGTTTCTCATTTTCTTGATTTGATTAAATGAGATGTGCATGCATATCCAGGGTAATAATTTCATGATTTCTAGTGATTGACAGGGGCTGAAAATGTTGTAGCATCAGCCATAGCAATTATTTTTACTCTACGACAGATCTTGCTATCATAGACTTCTCTTCTTCTGCATTTACTGTGACAACCAGATGTTCGTTGTGCACTGCTTTTTAAGTTTTTATTCTTGTTTAGCTGTTGACAGTGAGGGAACCCAGTGATAAGGATCTCTTTTCTTCTTTACAGCACTGGAGGAAGAATTAGCTACCGTAGCTACTGGTGCATAAACTTGTACCTATTTAAATTTGCATGTTTAATGTCTGCTGTGTGCCCCACATGAACACATGCAGGCAGTAAATAATTCTCTCCGCATCCTCAGACAAGACATAAAAAAAGTAATTTTCTGCCCATATAACCATGTTGATGCTGTTTCTCCACACACTCATCACCACACACATAGACAGATGCCCGCAGTAGTCGACCTCTATAAAACCATCTGAGCTCACAGAGCTTACTATGAGGGTTTCCTGCATTGCTGTGTGCTTTTGCATCTGCAGAATATGACGTCCTCTGTTAATCCACATGGAGTCTCCCATCCAGAATCATATTTAGATCCTGTTACACAGGAAGCCATTCTTTTTATGTGATATCCACTAGATACATGTCCTTAACGTTAAGTGATTTTTACAGTTTTATAAAAACAATATGTCGTTATACAGCGAATTAAGCCACTCAACACTATATGAAACAACTAAACCACAGCCAGCTATGGCATTCAAAAGCAGTTTATATGTTACTGCCCAATAATAATAATAGTCAAATAGTATGATATATGATCATGTAACTCAGAGACAGAGCTCATTTTGCATGCAAAATAAGTATTTGTACTTTTAGGAATATAAGTACATTTTTCCATTAATGTTCATGTCTTTTTACTTAAGATTCTGAATGCATTATTTTTAAATTGTGGTATTTAACTAAAGTATAAAATCTTAATCCTTCACCTTTGCAATGAAACAGCACTGTAGAGCACATACAAAGTAAAAGGGACATTGGTTTTTCCTTTTTGTTAAGCCAATGTACCTGTATCATCGCTCTAATGTAGAAAAAAGTAAAAGAAAAAAAGCAAGTGACTCAGCAGACAGTGAAATGACTGGCCTGTACAAAGCAGATCATCACAGCAGTCTCCAGCTGTGTAAAGGGCATTCATCACAGAGCAGCTCAAACCTGGTGAACAGACGGACGCTGTTGGGGATTTGTAAACCCTCGTGTCACTCTCACATCACAAAGACATATCCACCTGGTCCAGTGATGAATGTTTCATTTTGCCCCGTGGAGCTTTGAATGATAATGTCACTGACATTTTAGACTCTCTTGCAAGTCCACATGACCCTTTGATAAATGTTTAATTGGGGTTTGCCCTCTTGAATCACAAGCCCCCGCAGGAACATAGAGTTTAAATGCAGTATAATTGCGGTATATAAATATGGAACCTCTAGATTTATAGTTCTGGTAATGACAATATTCTAAAATTGTAGACAGGGAATGAATCCTTAAAGCTTCTGAATATGAAGAAAATATTCTTTTTATAGTTTAAGCTAATTTTAAAAAGCTTCACAGACTTTTGTAATGTCGTGAAAGTTGCTGTGAACTCTGATAGTAATGCCTGACTGCATGCTCACACTTTCTCTAGAGAAGTGCCAAAGATCACAGGGTGGGTGTAGGACACAGAGTCAGCATTAAGCTAAATAAAGAAGAAAACAAGGCATCCACTTACAGGGAATAAATTCAAGGACACTATTACAGGAAAACAAGCTGGCACTGCTTGAAGGAATATTAATGCTCTCAATGACAAAATGCAATAACAGCTTTTGTTAAAGTTGGCAGTGGTATAAAACAAGAGCCCAGAAAGCTCCTTTCTGAATGCTCACTGGTGAAGCTAAAGCCGAGTAAACACACACAACTGGAGGGATGCTCATCAATTCTGCCACTATTGAAAAGCCTGCAGGTGGCAGATAAACCCTGAGACTGCCCTGCTGTCCTGTAACACTGTCAGTCACACACCAGATATAACACACAGTGTGATTATAATTTGCCTTTTGTTCTCATCATACAAACCCTCAACACTTGATTCTCTTCTTCTCCTCCTGCCCTCCACAGCCCCTCACCTCCTTGTCTCTAGCGGACTCCAAACTAAAGAGCGATCTCACCATCGTTCTCAACGCCCTCGGCAGCAACTCCTCGCTCACCAGACTCGACATCAGCGGGAACGCCATGGGCGACATGGGAGCCAAGATGCTGGCCAAGGCGCTGCAGATCAACTCCAAACTCAGGTGAGTGTGCAGTATGTTCAGCGGTCACGGGGTATGTCACATGGCTGTCAATTATGGTCAATAAAGGTCAGTAAAACAATTAAAATGAGATGAAATGAAATAACTTTAAAACCTTCCTCTCTCTTAGCATTTCTAAGCAGTATACAGACAATAAATGGTAATTGTAGATATTAACACATTTTTGTGTTTCTTCATGTATAGCATTGGTCAACATTAATGACTTCTTCTATTAAATTGTCATTCATTGTCTCTTTATACACCAGCCTGTTAAATTTGTTGGCAAAAACATACATAAATGCTAATGTCTACTTGCAGTATCCAGAGTGTGTTACACACCAATTATCAAAAAAAAAAAAAAGATAAATAGAGAATTAAAGTAAAGTGTTACCAATAAAATGATATAAACTACAAATTTAATAAAAGGCATGAAATACAGTTTTATATATATTATACAAGTTCTATTATATTGTGTGGTCACAGAATGTAGTGTGAGAATAATGGTACCGCTATTGTGCTGCTATGTGCATTGAAACCCACACACGTCTTTTTTGAGGAATAATTTTGTCGATCACTGTGAAAAAGAACATTGGATTTTTTTGCTTCTGTCACATTGTGAGTGGGTTTTTTGTTTTTTATTGTACAGGACTGTGATCTGGGATAAAAACAACACCAGCCCTCAGGGTCTTCAGGATGTAGCAGCCGCTCTGGAGAAGTAAGCAGCACTGCCTGTATTTATGTGTTCGTGAGTCCATGCATGTGTGTATTTCTACTGTGGATGAAATGTAATAATCCTGCAATATCGTCATCCTAACAGCATACATGCACCGCAGTGGCTCTGGTGTATTACGCTGAAGGGATGAATGTGTGGTTAGCTCAGATGCCATTTGGCCTTGTGCTGGGAAGGGGGAAACCTCAAGGTGTGTTTAGACAGGAAGACAGGATGAGAGGCAGGAAGGCAGAGAGGGGAGAGAGCGACAAACACAGGGAATACTACAACAAAGAGGGAACAGCGCGGGGAAAGATGCTGAGGAAGGGAAAGGAAGAGAAAGCAAGGCAGATTAATGGAGAGAGAAAGTGCGAGTCGAGTGAATAAATCAGATGTTTGTCTACTGCCTCTTCTGTCTGCGGATCTGAATGTGGAATATATTGTGTGTGGTGTGTGAAATGACGTACGTCTAACTAAATTTGATTCTGGGACACATCTGTACATCAGCCTCTCTCATCTCCTGTCTCTGTTTATCATGTTCTCCCAGCAGCACATCTCTCCATTTCCCCTCTGAGTCTTTGTATTGTATTATTGAAATAATTTTATTTTTCTTGCTCCTGATCTCCACTCTGTTTAACAGTGCAATTGTGTGTGTGTGTGTGTGTGTGTGTGTGTGTGTGTGTGTGTGTGTGGT
Organism: Seriola lalandi dorsalis; assembly: GCF_002814215.2. Taxonomy (NCBI): domain Eukaryota; kingdom Metazoa; phylum Chordata; class Actinopteri; order Carangiformes; family Carangidae; genus Seriola; species Seriola lalandi. Next base: position 359,120 of record NW_019524940.1, read on the forward strand.
TTTGTTACCTTCAGTAAATCTACTCCTGTCTCCTGTGTTCGTGTTTCCTAGAAAATCTTTTTTTAAGATATTCAATACTGCAAAACGTTGCTTTCTTCATTTCTCTGTTTTTTATTTCTCCTTTCATTCCAGCTCCTCTATCATGATATGAATATTAATACTGTGTGGTGACCTCTATTTCAAGACCCGTAACCTCTCTAATGGTGCCAGTTCATTGCTCTGTAATAGACCAGTGTGATAGCAGCTGAGGGGTTAGGCCACATTTAATGCTATCTCTGCCTTGTTAACCCCCCCC